>NW_010538187.1:49010-72511 GCF_000687285.1 Phaethon lepturus | reverse complement strand
TGGGCAATTTGGGCCCGGGTTTCACTACCCTCAGCGTGAAAAATTTTTCATCGTATCTCACCTAAATTTACCCTCACTTCAGTTGAAAAACATCACCCCTTGTCCTATCACCCAGAGGTCGTGCAAATCCACGCGGACTTTACACCGCAGATCGAAACCAGTTCTCCCAGTTACCACCACCCCGGCAGAAGCTCCCGTCCACAGCCAGACTCCGCTCCCCGACTCATTAGGGAAGGGGAAGAGCCTGAGATGCAGCTGGGATGAGCACCTCGGAGGCCAGCGGGCCGCCGAGGACCACCTCTCATAGCGAGCCCGCCGGCTGCGCGCGGGGCACGCGGGAAGGAAGGACCGGCTCTTGCCTCAAGCTGCCGACAAAACGACGGCCCGAACCCGCGCGGTGCCGAAGGAGCCAGCCGGAAGAGCTTCCGCAAAGCAGCTTGACGGAGATGCTTCTTAAACGAGAGTATTTCTAATTATTACGACGAACAAGCAAAGGTAAAAGGACACTTAATGCTGGAGGACGTCACACAGAGAATTGTTACTCTCTACGGAAGCAAATCCTCGGGATAACTCGCCTCCTAAAGCCCAAAAACATCAGTCACTCTAGAAAAACTGCAACCGCTGTCCAGGTTTCTAATTATTTTTATGAAGACATAAAAAGGTAACGTAGCGCAGTTAGTTTCGTCCCAAGCCAGCCTGTCGTGGATGTACGCGGTTACCAGAATCGCTCCGGGCAGGTAATTCTGCTCTTCTGACGTTGGACTACAACAGAGCCCAAACGGTAAATAATGACTATTTTTTTGGACAGAGACGGTCACAGCTAACAAAAATCTATAAATACAGCATACACTGAATATGAAGTTCACAACCTCCGAAGTTATGTAGGTTATTCTGTATTACCTATATCTTTTAAAAGAGAAAAGCAATCCACTGATATTTTTTTTTAAACACTTTTGTCTAAAATAGAAGGTATAATGCTAGATGAAAACCTGACACGAAACAGGATAAAACATAAAGCTTTCAATGTGAATTTGACACTAATGCCACACCTTTTAAATACGTATTGTTTATGAGTGATATTTTCATTCTCTGATCTAGACTTCTGTGAATTTTGTGACCTCAAGCATTTTTTTGAAGCCTCAAGAGCTCTTCCCTAATTTAATATATTAAAATCTGGAAATTAAACTTAAAGGGCATGGAAAGAGAGAACTTTGGGGTAACAGGAGGGAAGGCACTGTAATACGTCAGGACCCCACGAGAGGGTGCTCACAGATTTGTTAGCTCCTCGTTTAATGGCCTTCCATTTGCACCAAACATTATAGCTATATTCCGTCATTAAAAAAACGGGATTTCCAACAAAGCACAGAAATTAAAAAACTGTATATAAAGCAAAACAGAAATGAAAAAAAAAAAAAAAAGCTCGAGAGAGCAAGAATGGGGGTTTCTAAAGTCCTAACCCGGCTGCCTCCGACACCACCGAGCGCTGTCCGCGCCTCCCGCGGCAGAGCCGGGTCAGCCCAGCCTCGAGCACTCCCGAAAACGCCGCCCGAGGTCGCGCCTCTCAAAACGAAGTTCAGTTCGGTTCTGCCCAAGCCTACAAACGAGGATTCCCATTTACGAGGCCGAACTGTGAGGAAGGAAACCCAAGCGGGCTCGACGGCGGAGCGCTGCCCGGGATCGAGCCAGGTGCCCCGTCTTCCATCTCGCGCCCACGTAGGCTGGCACAGAAACCGGCTCCGCGGCACGCCAAGCGTGGCAGGTACCCAGCGCGGCTCACGTCTCGCGCTCCAACCCACGCAACGGGGACGCCGGTGTGCAGAAAGCTTTTCCAATAAATTCTTTTTTTTTTTTGTTTTTTTTTTTTTTTTTTTTTTTTTTTTGCCAAGCCTCTACGCCAGGACAAGTTCTTGCGGGAACTATAGCAACGAATCCATCAGCGGACCCGATCGGTTAATCCTGCGACGAGGACGCTTCTTTATTTAGGCAGCTGTGCGTTTCCAAAAACCTAACGCAAATCCCCGGATGACACCACGTTTCTCGTGATAACGTTTACCTTCTTGCGTTGGTTTTTTTTTCCTCCCCGCCCCTTGATCCGGTATTTATTGCAATGCTCTGCACTCTGGAATTAAAACGATTGAAATCTCATCCTTCAAAAAACAGCGAAAGCCTGTGAATACAGCACAACCCTCCCATCGCAGGAAGTAAGAAGTGCATTAAATCCAGCCAGCGATGAGAGCTGCAGACAGATTTAATGGCTACAGGGCAGTATCAGTAAATAATGCAGTGTCAGTGGGTAGCTCAACGGGGCTTAAATGCTAAAGCATCCGAGCTGTTTACACAAGCTGGAGTTCAAATTAGTAACTTTGACATAAATGATTAATGGCTAATGGGGAATGTGACCATCATTTCTCTATTTACTGGCAGTCTAAAATCAATTCCCATAGTTCAAATCAAAAGCTTTTGGCATAGCAGCACTTTGGTGGGATATTAAATACCAAAGTCGCAGATGTTACAAATAAATAACGGCAAACGGAATACATTGTTTTCCCTTGCATCAATACTCCCTATCAGTCATGTTGTTAACAGAACCGGTTCATTAAGCTCTGGTTGCAGAAAACAATTTCTGTTCCTGGTCGTTAGGAATTTAAGACGACCCAAGTGGTTGGCCACAGGGTCTCAGCTGTGGGCAGACCCGGGGGGCTACTTTGGCAAGCCTGGGAAGGTGAAAGGGACCCGGCAAAGGGCAGTTTTGCTCAGCCAGAGTTTCCCGTTCTGCTGTTTCCAGAAGGTATTTTTATTTTTGCTCTCTAGAAAGGTCCTTCTAAATTCATGAATCAACTTAAGAAGTGCTCTCACCCCCAACTCTTTTGAACAGCGTTGGAAAAGCCACCCTTCTGGTCTCCCCTCTTCACCCACAAGTCTCCACTGGAGGATGCTATCAAAAGCAATGATTTTTTTTTTTTTTTTAAACAAACTTATTTATCACAAGTTTTACTCGAGAACAAGAACTAGATGTCAAAAGTATCTAGTTAACAAAAATCCTATATTTACAGCTAAAATAGTGGGCAGGTGTCTTTTACCTGTATTCCTGCAGAAGCACTCCTAAGAATCCCAAGTGACATCTCGCACACGGTTGCGCGTTCAATGACATTTCCCAAGGTATTTTTATAAAATAGCAGAACTTGAGGACTTCTTACACTTCACCTAAACTCACGCAAAGTCAGAGCAGTCACATTTCAAGTGGGCAGAAGGATGTTTGCACCGCATTTCCCGAACAGGAGATTACATCTTCCACATGCTTACAAATGAAGCACCTTTTTTTTTTTTTTCCCCATGCAGCTTTACACAATTAATTTTAGAGTGGCACTTGTGATAACAGCGGGATCCTCAGCTATAGATACTCCAGTAATTTATTATCAGACACTTCAGAGGAATCAAAACATCCTTCTCCCTTGTAAGCTTTGCTCTGCGAGGACTTCTGCTCTTCTAGAACTTAGAAGTTTTAAGCTCGTGTCCCACGGTACAGGCAGCGATAGTGCTCTCCTCTGCCACTCCCGCAGCCGGACTAAAGGTCTTAGCCACAAGAGCCGCAGCAAGCACTTCCTAGGCTGAGTCCTGGATTCAATTAAAAGTTAGACTGATTTAAAGACAGGGTGTTTTGCATCACGATAATGAAAATACAATGAGAAACTTAGGCAAGAGTTTTCTGGTCCTAAAATAATCCCTTTTCCTGAAATTCTGGGATTGTGCCCAGCATTGTAGTCCAATCTCCTCCCTTAAGATGTCTCGGTGGTATTCTGTGATTGTCATTTGGGATGACATTTCTGCACAGGAAGTTCTGCACCGTTTCTGTGCATAACGAGTGGTCAGAGTGAGCAGTCCTCACTTTGAAGAGCATATGAAGAGGAAAAAAGAGGATTTTCTTCTTTCTGCTCAAGGGAACTGTACAGAAGTGTGTGCCTCCGGTCATGGAGACCGGAGGGGCCCAAAAGCATATTTTAGTCTAGTAAATACATATTATAAATTAAAAACAAAAAAAACAACCCTCCGAGCCAAAACAAAAAGCTTTTCCTACGAAAGTACCCCCTAAACATGCCACTGCCGTTACATTTAAAACAGAAAACCTAACAGAAAGCTTCTGAGATTTTCATCTACAAAGACTGCTCTATTTTGGTGTATAGTAGGAGGCTATTTTCAAGAAGGTACCTTGGGTAAGATCTACTCGGCTCTGAGATGATCCTGTCTTGTACTTTAAGAGATTTCCCGAAGCGTTACCTTAGATGCAACGAGCAGAGGTAAGCCAAATTCAAATTATACCTCATTAGTAAAGATCATGAATGTGAGCCCAATGTAGCAAGTTCCTGGGAATCAACTGCTTGTAACCGCCGAGTAAAGACAGAGTGATTTGCAGACACTTTCCTCCCACCAAAAGAAAGGAGCAACACATCTCCCACTTGCACAGCAAGGGCTCCAGCCGCAAGGGACAGCTGGTGAGTCCGGAGAATTTTTCCCAAACTAACCTGGAGAATTTGTGGGGTCTCGAGATTAACCGTCAGCGTGACGCCAATGAGCGCAGCAAGCGCTAAGCGACCACCCATCGCCTGCCCCCGTAGTAGCTGTGCAGGAATTGCAGTGTTCCCCGCGTGCCCAAACCTCCCATGAGTGCGCGTTCGGATGCAGAGCGCCCTGCACGCCGTCTATGCAGTGGTTATTGAAAATCTGTTATTACTGAGCCAGGTGGGACTTATGGGAGTTTTGATGGCTGGCTACCGGTGTTCCCCACAGCGTGAGATGTTTCTCAACCTGTTTTTCAAATCAGAATTAAGCACAGAAGAATGATTAATATTAAAAAAAATGCTTTTGAAATCTCACTGGCTTTAAATGAGGTATCCAAGCCAGCTTAGAAAGTAAAATTCAGGCTTTAAGTCAACATCGTCTCATGAAAATATTAGACATGTCAGTGGCAAAACCAAATAGTGTTAAGAAAACATTATAAAGCCACTAGAAGTCACCTCTGTAATGGCCCAGGCTTACTACCAGAGAGCGTGGCTCTCAATGACATAGTGCTGCGATGAAGCTAAACCTCCGTACACAGCTCAGAAAGACAAAAAGCACTTTGCAAATTCTTGACTAGATAGATAGCATAGTGAAAACAACAATTTTCCTCCTCCTTAAGAAACCCATAAACCACCAATTTATAGAACAGGACTGAAATAAAACCTTACGTACTTACATATAAAAATTTCTAGGATTATAGCAATAATTTTCATATATGTACAAAATAAGAAAAGGCAAACGCAATGTAGCATTGGAAAAACAAG
Organism: Phaethon lepturus; assembly: GCF_000687285.1. NCBI lineage: Eukaryota > Metazoa > Chordata > Aves > Phaethontiformes > Phaethontidae > Phaethon > Phaethon lepturus. The sequence goes on along the minus strand of NW_010538187.1, from coordinate 67,190 downwards.
TGGGAACAATAACGAATTGAAAAAATAATAAAATGGAGTAAAAATTCACCTGCAAGGTGAATGAACACAAGTTTTCTCCAAACGTATCTGGACAGCAGAAACCATCTCTTCTTCAAAGCGGTGGGTGAGTTGTTCAGAGCTGAACAAGTTCAAGGACACAATGCCACGGTCACCAAACCCAGGCTTACCTGCTCACTGCTGCCTTCCTACTCTCCTGCCTGGTGCCATGGAAGAGCTGCCTGGGCACACTAAACTGACAAAAAGCCTTCCCCCCGCCCAAGACAGACTACAGAAACTCTCCTGCAAAGGGGAAAAAGCATTTCTGGTGCAAGAGAGGGGACAGAGCAACACTTAATCCGGTTTAGGATGCACTAGAATGGCAGTGCCATGAGTTCAACCATCTCCCGGCACAAGGTCTTAAACACTTCCTGAATTTCTAGATTTTCTGAAAACTCCAGAACTACAGGACTATCCAAATTGCAAGAATCAAATACACCTGCTAAGAAATACTCTCCTTAAAACTACTTCCACTGTTCGTAAATGGCCTCCCTTTACCCCAAAATGCCACCTTTCACGTAAATCTGCACGCACACGGAGCTACAAGCTTGCCTCAGTGACTAAAGTTTTAATTTAGTATTTCTTACCTTGACCCCGAAAAGTCAAAATAAGCGCGCAAACTGCAATCTCTTGCTTCTTTTGAAACAGCAGCAGTATTGCTTCTAATTTGTAATTACAAAAGCATTTTCACTTACACATACCCGATCGATCCGCAGAACTACAAGCGAGGACGCACGCTTCCACACACCACCCTTGTAACACGCTCTGGCGTGCGCGCAGTGAAAACGGGGGACGAGGAGGGCAGAATAAACTTGCTCTCACAGGTATAGACAAACAAACAACTTATTAGGTCTATCACCTGGGTTAATAGCAGGTTATACGTGGTATTTGCGTAAATCAGACAACACACCCAGGAGAGCGCGAGCTTTACCGAACGCACGTACAACTGCGGTCTTCTGCTACACCTGAACGTGGTAGTAGCTCCAGCATGGCTGGGGGAACCCCATGTTACGTAGGAACCGCTCACTGACTAGTTACAAATGCCAGGTTAAGGCCCTCAAGTGTCCTAGAAGTCCAGAACAGACATCTCCGGGTGAGTGGGTACAAATCAGGGACGAGGAGTCGCTGTTGAATAGCGGGTACCTGCATCTGCAGCCAAGCCTCACCTCCACGGGCACGGGAGAGGCAGAGGCGCAGGGACGTGTAAGAATTCGGGGACTGGGGATTCTTCACTGCCCTGCGAGGCCACCCTTTCCGCAGAGACGTGCTAGTGCCCCTTCCCTGCTCAAGCAGCAGCTAAGTGCCACGCAGCCCGGGACTCGGGGGAAACGCTGAACTCCAATTATGTCTCAAGCAGGGAAAAGCAAACTATTTGAATATTAATCCCAGGAGACTTGAAAGAGAGATCATTAAGAAAACCAATTCTGAACCGATGCAATGTGACTTTTGCTTTTAGATTTTTTTTTTTTTTTTTAAGACAAGGACTGCTCTTTGCATTTCTGAGAAATTATTTCAGTTTTAGCACCAGAATGGTGTATTTTATCTAGGCATTTAAAGGCGGGGTTTCATTTTTTTTTTCTGAAGGACAGATAAAAGTTTTCTGTTTGAATACCCTCACTCTGATGGCCCTGTGAGGAGAGAAGACATCCAGTTGCGTGCGGCATCCCAAGGAACAGTAAGCAGTGGCAGGCACGACGTGCCAATTCCGTTTCCTTAAGTGACCTCTATCAGAGCCACCTTTCTCTGCTCCAACTTCTGTAGCTAGACCTCTCTTTGCACAAGATGTGCCGCAAGCCTTCTTGGCTTCGCTAACGCTGTTCTCCAAATATTACAGACCGTCCAAGCGAGTTCCTGGGATGCTGTCAAACAAAATGTTCCCAAGCCAGCCACCACTTCAGTTCTCACTGTTATTTCAAGACTTTCTCAGGCTTTATTTACCTAATTGAGATGACAAGGGACAGCACCTCTAGCAGGATGGCGATGACGAACACCACGACTGCTGCAGGTGGCGGAGGGGATGCGACCATCCCGTGTTTCAGGAAACACGTGATAGAGAGTATGAGGAAGACTGTGGTGGAGAGGAACACGTCCAGGAGCGAGCTGAAGGTAGCGCTGGCAAATGTCTTCACCGGAGCGTTCCTTATAACCTGTATGGAATACAGGGATTGAGGGAAGGGAAGAAAATGAATTAATGCTATTTTGCTGAATTCAACTGTACCACAAACAACAGCCCACCAAAACAAATAAAGGAATGCAGAACATTTTGCCACTTCATTAATCCAACGTTAAGTACTGTTTTGAAAGAAGAAACAGAAGAGGTAGTCCAATGGCTACCACAGCTCCCCGAGAATAAGTCTGGGTTGAAAAAAAGCACTGGCAGCACAGCCCCAAGGTCTGGGGTGATTTTTACAGAATATTATGATACAGAAATAAACCATAATGAAAATTGCCCGTTCCATACAAAGAAACATAAAACATCATTATTACTAGCAGATAAAGCTCTAAGAAGTTTTCCTCAAGGATTTTCATTTAAAATAATAATAAGATTTTCAAATAAGCCTTTTAGCTTCGATGGTTCTTTAAGAAAACCCTCCAAACACCACTGTACAGAAACGGTTACTTGCCTGGGGCAGAGTTCACATCTCCCTTTCGGATCAGATTAAAAGCAGCAATCGGGACGCTACGTAATCTGAATTGATCAGAGCCCAGGACACCAAGTTCTGTTCTTCCGTAACCCCTTACCACACATTCCCATCCCATCTTGTCCTGGCCCCAGTGCTTGTGCAGCTGTGCTGCGTGCTACGTTGGCCAGTCCAGCTGAAAACTAGATCATGAGCTCCACATCCCGGCTTACTCAGACGAGCCCAGTCTTACAAGTGTTTATAGCTGCCCAAGGGACCACAGAAAGCAAGTTCCAAAGAAAAACAAAAAGTATGTTATCAATATCACCATGAAACTGCCCAGTTTGCGTACTCTGGTTTAATTTGGAAATTTCTTTTGCTCCTCAGAACACTATTGGCACTCAGCAACACTGGGAAATGAACTCGTTCCTCGTTTTTACCTCTCTGCAACCTAATAAATTCAGCTAGCATCATTTCAGTGCCAAAATTACCTTTTAATCTGAACTGTGGCAGAATCCTGTTAGTCCACGCAGAAAGTCACACAGATTGAATTAAGGAAAGCAGCACTGCATCCTAAAGCGACAGCGTTCAGGAGGCCCTAACAGTGTTAAGTAGTGCCTCAATTTCCAAACAAGAACAGGCTAAGCAAGCTCTTGGGAAGCGGAGCTGCTTACGGAGACGGATCACAAACGGAGCATGCAGCTGGCACTGGATAATTAGGGATGAATTCAGTGGGGTTGGAAGTTTCTTCCAGCAACAGTTTACTGCAAGGCAATTAAAGACCCAGCAGTGCTGACGAATCATTTCGCTCCCCAAGAGAAGAATTTTTTGTTGTTGTTTTGGACCGGTACTATGCTAATGTTAAGGCTTTACCAGGTTTTTGTCCCAATGCTGCAGTTACTATTAGAGAGTGAAGATTCCCGTTTCCAGGGAGGTTTACATAATTTTCGAATTAATAGCTTGCCGCTAACAAAATGCACAGACCACATTCCTACTCCTCTTACGCATTTCCTACGTATCTGCATGAATAGGTCAATCTGTATATGCTTGGCTATCACTGCGTTGCTTTTCTTTCCAATCTTTCCATTGTTCTTTCCATTAATTAATTTCTTTCCATTGGAAAGAACTTAATTTACTATTTTCTGTATAGTTTGTGCAAATTTTGCAGGCTGTATCCCACGGGAAGTTTCTCCCTGTTGTTGCTACATGAGCTTGATTCAGAGAGATACCGCTAGAATGCAGCGCTGCAGGATGAGTACAGAGATCCTGGACAAAGTGAACAAACTGAACGGCAACACAACTATGCTTCCCTTTGTAATAAAATAAAAAAGAGAAAAAAAAAAGAAAAAAGAGTTAGGTCTCATTTGTAAACATTGGGAGAAAAGCAAATATGTGACAACGCTGCCCAGGACAGAAAGCAGCAAGCAGCAGAAAGCCTACCTGCCCTCAGATGTAGGACGTACCAGGAAGGAAAGAAATCCACACCTACATTTATCACAATGCAATTCTGCCAGGTGGATGACCCAAACTAACAGCTCAAAGCTACTGGAAGGGATGGGGCCATTCCCCTTCCTGCTGCCGGACACTTATCTTGCACTGGCTCTGACACTCGCCAACCTCTCTGTGAGCTGCTGGTTCAATACAGCAGAAAACAGACCCAGACGGAAAAAGAAAAACCCCCAAACAGAAACACAAAACATGACTATTTTATGCCAAGCTAGCAAAATGAACCGGCTGCCAGCAGGGAAGCCTGGTAAGCACCAGAGCCATTAGAAGGAGCAGGGAGGAGTAGGAACAAAGAGGGGAGAGCAGTTGCCCTCTTTTGGCAGCAACTTTTCTGCTACCCGTGGAAATGCAGCCTCAGATAGTACTGACACCTCAGGTCACTACATGTAAACTTAAAACATCTTACTAGTTCATATCAACCAGGCCGGAATATCTACCGGCATGGAAAACCTGCAATATCATTAGCCCCCAAGGGCATGATTAAGGACTTTTTATACTCAGTGCCGAATCCTGAAGAAAGCACCAAGTTCCTTACAATTTATTCACTGTTCCTTACAATTACGCCGTGTTTTGAACTGCCTGTCTCTGAATGCAGCACACTTACGGAACTTACGACACGTGAGTTCAGAGCAGGTTTGGGTTCCACAAATATCCCATATTCCATGGGATAACCATGAGGCAGTGACATGAACGAGAATCACATTCAAAGCTACCTTTCTCAAAGTTAGGGTGTTTGACGAGAAGGCAAGTTGCATTTGGTCCTTTAATTTCATCTTAGCATGGTTCTCTAGCCTGCCTACAGCCTTAAAACCTTAACCTGAAAATGGAGAAAAGGCAGGTGAGAAGTAATTAGCGTATCTTGGTGGATTGTGAAAATGTATTTCCAGCCCAAACGTTGGACTAGACTCGGGGCATGGCACAAGACAGGTAAACTGAAAGGAGCCTGATTTCAGAGACAGCAATACCAAGTAGTAAATCACATCTGACATTTCATGACTCCTATCATCAGCTGCAATGAAATCTGTTAAAAACAATGACAGACAGTTGCTTAGACAGGTTACAGAAGTAAACCGATGCCAGAAGAAACACACCTCTTCCTGATAGCTCGTCCTGTAGGCCATCTCCAAATCCTGATCCAAGAAGTTCAAGCTCAGCTTGTTAATAGGCGGTTTAAAGAAGTAGTCTTTCATGAGGCTAAAGAGAAAAGACGGTATCAACATCAGTTTATTCAGCTGTAACTCTTTCAGAGCCCCCCCATTCCGTGGTTTCTGTTTCTAGGGACGCTGGCACTTGGCTTTGAAGTTCCTGTAGCTTTTCTTCACTCTCACTCGCTCAGTCAAAGGAAATACTTTACCAAAAAATGACAGAGCAAACTTTTATACTTTCAGGAAGAGACTAACAAGTCCTTCCAGAAACTTAACAGCTGTAACTGCAGATGACTACAGATAATTGCAATATAAGCCAGCAAATAGGAAAGGTTAATTGCTGCTACAGAGGCACAACCTGAGGAGAGGCATGGCTGCGGGATATTTGTGTCTTAGGTGGAATTCCATCATCCAAAGCAAGCCAAGGATGACAAAAGTGACAAACCATCAGGAAAAAAAACACTGACCATTTTAGAAAACAGCACTTTCTTGTTATTTCAAAGACACTAAAATAACTCTAACTCAGCTGGGAACATTCCCTTAACAATCCGGGCGGCAGAGAAATAGAACCCGAGGAGATGGAGAGCTTGCGTTTACTTCTGAAACAGAAGATTTGAAATCACCAGTATCATCAACAGAGGTGCTGACAAATAATGAAACTAGCTCGCTAGGACTAACGAACCAGGAGGTAGCATCTACTAGAGGGTGTTTACGTACTCCTTCACCTTACCTTCCAGTGTCAGGTGCAGAAAAAAACCCCAAACAAACCCAAACACAAACGAGGCCTCAATCATTAAAAAGTTGTTTCTATTCCCCACCCTCTGGAGCTAAAATAGAACATTTTTTGAGTTTTGCAGTAGTTTTAAGAGGTTTATGGAAGAAGTTTTCTAATGCCATCTTGATCTGCAATGCCACCTTGATCTGCAAACCTTTTCTTTCTCTAGTAGATGTCGAAGAGCTTAAGGACTTGGCTTGCAGAGCACTGAGGGCTTTGTGCCCGACGGTCGCAGGGTAAGGTCACGCCTGCTTATGCCATTTATCGCTGGGGCGATTTTTCCTCGGCCTCTCTTCTCTGCAGTCCTTCCCCGAGGCTTCAGAGCACACACTCTTGCTATGAACCTCCTTTCATTTTCAAGCAACCGATTCCGCCTGTTATTTACAGTGGGCTAACTGGTTCTAAAATGGCTGTGGAATCCGAAACGGGGCAGGTTCTTTCCAAGCGCTGTTCCCATCTCAAAAATGGTAGCACCGGAGCAAGGATTACAGTGCGTTGTTTTCAAGTTAATAGCTCGAAGCAAAAACCAGAGATGCACGAGATCAAATTCTAAGCAGATGAAGAAGCTGAAAGATCCTACAGAGCTAGTCTGTGCCTGAATTATTTTTTTCAGGGGGTTGGGTTTTGGTTTTTTTTCTGTTTATTTTTTACGAACACTTGGCAAAGTGGTTTTTTCGAAGTACAAACTCCCCAGCGCAAGATGGCATGAGGGAAGCATTATTTTTCTTGAGATGCAAGACCAACGAAACACACATTCCTAGACTGAAGCTCGAGAAGGCAAAAGACTTCAACCATGAATATGGCAGATACCTTATGACCTTTGCACATTTTGGCCTTGGCCAATATATTAAAACCATCAGGATACTCTGAAGGAATGACAGGACACATTCACCTGAGTCCTCCTTCTCTCATTCTCTTCATTCTTTCTTGTCTTCCCTCCCTCACCTCTCTTAGATGTTTCTAAGAGCATCTTATCATATGAATTTTGCAAGCTTTTTTTTTTTTAAATATGTTGAATTCACTTTCTTCCTCTAGGGAAGCTCAACGGAGTATGGTGGTGATGTGCTGGAGCAATGGCCTAAGGATGTAGGAAGAACAACCCAGTTTGCCAGCAGAGCACGGAACAGAAGGTATAATGCGGTGAAACCAGGGCGAAGGCAGCAGTTCTAATGTCAGCCAGCCGTACCGCGCCAGTCCACTCCATGTCAACAGTCGTCTGTCTCAAAGAGGAAGATCCCAGTTTAGTTGACTAAACACAGTCAAGAATATCATCTGCTTCCCAGGAGGTGCTGTGCCTCCCCAGCACAAGTGATTTCTGTTTTCCCTGAATCAAGCAAGACTGGGAAGTGGGAGATGAAAGAAAGAAAGAAATTTTAGAAGTATTTAAACAGGAAACTTGACCCACGGAGGGGATGAAGGGCTGCACAGAACCTAGCTTCTGGGAGGGAGCTTCTTATTTCCCTGGGACTCTGCTCTGGGAGTCTAAAGAGATCATTTGTAAGTGCTGTCCTGATTAGCTGTATGAGTCCTTGTTTCTTGTACTTCGAAAGGTTTATAACCTAAGGAATATGTAATTTTTCTTGGAAACAAAAATCTAAAAAGAGAATCCTTTGAGGGTATCCCCAACAAAATTGTTTAAGCATTTTGTACTCTTACACTATAGTTTTCTTTTAAAATACACAATAACGCGCAGATTACAGAGAACAAAGCATGGTATTTTTATAGTGGTTGTATTAAAGCCAGACTCAAAGCTCAAACACTGTTTGCCAAATATATATAATCAAGTTGTAAGAAGATGCAAACTGATAACTTCTGTGAAAAGGGTTCTTGCATAATGCAATTAAAATAAACATGCCGTACTAACACTGGCTTTATTATTATTATTTTTAAAGACAACTAGAACTGTGCTGAGATAGCAGCTCCAAGGTGAAATCTCAGCATGCAAAGAGACTCGTGAAACTTCGGCCACACACCTAAACTCTAGAAAGCGGCTGAGAAATGAAAAAGTATCAGCAGCATTTCCTCCAGGCTAGCCCTAGGCAGCTTCCTAATGCAGTCTGCAGGCTCCTGAATCCTCCCTAGGATATGTTTAACTCTTCCCAGCCGTACAGGGAGCCTCCGTGATTAATTTATGTACTTTATCACCAGCGTATCTGGATGAGGTACTTTCTGTTAATACGAATTTCTATCACGGATCAGAACACCACCATCGCGCACCACTGGGGAAATCGCTGCCCAATGGTAAGGGAAGCTCACGCTTCGCTGCTGCTGGGTTTGCAGTAACACAAAACCACTGCAGAAAAACTCCGGTATTGTTGTTATTGTTATTGCTGCAAATGGGGTTTCACTTAAGATGACCAAGGGAAAGGTTGGACTTCACCCCCTCCCTGAGAAAACTCAAAGTTTCCCAAACATCTTCGCAGATACTAGATTTGCCAAGACCAGCATTATATTTTGTTTTACAGTTGAGGATCAGGACTGTTTTTAAAATGACTTATTATGTATAACCTCACATTGAGAAATGTTAAAAAAGCTTAATGTAAAATGGTAGGCTTAAATCATTTTGCATAGACTTAATTAATCAGAAAATTATTTTTGGAAAGTTATGTTTACATGAACTGAACTCAGCAGAGAAGCATCCCTGGCAACAAGAAATGGCCTACTTAATACGGTAATGATGATATTTAATTGAGACAAAAAAAAAAGCGCTAGGCTTTGACTGATATCAAATCACGGTCCTACTTTTTCCTTTTTCCAAATCAGAAAGAATTATGCTTTTTTAAGTGAAGGAGGAAAGCACCAGGAACACAAGAGCTTGAGCTAGGTGTCTTCAGCAAACCAACAGCATCAATTAAGCTACTTCTGTAACTTCAAATTTGCAGCATCGTAGTCACATTTTAAACAAAAATCCAATTTGCCCTTGCTGATTTCTGCCAACATTTGGACTTTCCCGGTCCTTCTAATATTTGAAAATATCAACTAACACCTGTTCTCAGTCACTGATGACAGAACACACCTAGAGGGGAAAAAAAAGGAACCTGAATTTTAATTGAAGTTGGCCACAGAAGAAAAGTAATTAAAAAAATTCTCAAGAAGAGACTGGAGAGGGACTGGTGTCCTTCCCTCTCACTTGTCCCTGCTTTAGTCATGTTTCCAGTTAAGATGACAGTGTCCATGTTCCAAGCAGCCTGCAGTCTATACGAGCATACAGTTTCAAGGATATTTAGATAAAATATCCCTAATCTGAGTGGAAGCAGTGAAGCAAAAATAAGAATAGCCATAAATAATAACAAACTCAAGTTATCTGTTTAGTTGATGCAGTCAAGTCACTACGATAATAAGGGAGACAGGGTTGCGCATTTACAAAAATCACACACTACCGAATTCTAGAGAACATATTTTCCTCTGACCAAAAAAAGTGTTTTTTTCTTGAAACAGAGAGAGAGTCTAACTTTACAAAATTATGTAGGTAGGTAGTAGGTCCATGAGAATTCATTCCTATTAATTCTGCTTCCAAGCCCGCTATGATTTCTAGGCATTAGCTAGTCACACAATGTTACCAGCTGTTGTACTTCTGCTATACAAAAATTTGAGTTTTGTGGCTCAGATTTTGTTACATTTTTAGTTGCAGAGGAAGCTACATACTATTGTGCATTAGGAGGACTTCTGAATGTAAAGATAGGAGTTCAACTTCGTAACAAGACACTTAAAGAGTATATTTCCTTTTTGAAGACTTTGACTGAAGAATGACTGTTCATCTCAGAAATGATGAAAAACCTGGCTTTACGTGTTCCTGAGCAGAATGTTTCTGACATCAAGTTCCTACTGTAGTTTAAACAGAATTTAGACTAAGGTCAGAAAACATACTACATGCTATATGTTAACAATAGTTATTGACATTAGACAAAAAAGCACACAAATAAAGATTAAAGATATGGGACCCCTGCTACTGCCTTCCCTCCTTTATACAATTTTACATTGTATAGCCCAATTTTCCTTACCTGTCTTCTTTAATCACATCCACAAAGTGAGCATCTGTCTTTTCTCTGATGTTTTTGAACCTCAAAGGAAGGAGAGCTGATTGATCCAGACTCACTCCACCCCATCTTCCTTTCTCTTGCAACATTTCGTAAAGCGAGGTTTGACTATTGCTGAGCTTTTCTTCCTGGGGAGGACTCAAAAGTCCATTTTGAGTCTTTGGACTGTGCCCTCCTGGAGCCTGAATGACGGAAAGCAAAACATACATAGGGAACATTAGTGGTTGAGAAAGCAGATGGAAGAGATTTCACGGGGCAAAAGTTGAAAGAAGTTCTTCCTTCAGCACACTGAGCCTTTACTTGATCAAACACCTAACTCTACCTGCCATGAAGTCATTCACATCTCTAAGTGCGCGTCTATTTAGGTGTCGTCACTTTGCTGCTTATGTACCACGTTTCCCAGGAGCAGAAAATAAAGTACATTTTCACACACGCAATGAAGACCAACCACAAGCCCAATTTTCATTCACTCATCTTAAGGTCAACATTCTTCTATAAAGCTTTTTAAATACCTACGTAAACTGTGCTATCTTTCCACGGGTCATGACACAACTTACTCTGCCAGCCCTTGCTGATCCTTCCACTGACCACTACAGCCCTGCTGCTTTTCCAGACAGAGCTTCCTCCTTTCTCCTACCTGTGGGAACAGCCCTTTTGTACGGTTCATCATCCTACAAAAAAAAAAAAAAATCCTGCAAATTAAACTACATTTTCTTTACTGACTAAGATATACTTCTTTCTGGTTTTCTTTCACCTTTGTATAAATTTACACTGCGTGTTTAAAATTTGACACCAGCTTGCAACACAGTGTAGGTACACAGTATTACCAATTCTGCTTTCATTTACTTGAGAACATGAATTACTTTCAACCAAAAATTATTCTATTTTCATGGAACCTGAAGTTCCTTCTTTGACATTTTCTTTGACCTAGACCAATATGCACTGAAGCAAAAATTAGACAACTAAGTAAGGTTAGAATGAAAATGAACTGCAGTGAGTCACGATAATTTTCAAATGCAAACTTACATCAGACTTAGCATATTTGAATGCTCACCTCCCCCCTCCACTTCTTATCATTTATCACGTCTCATTTCTCCTCATCCTGAAACCCACTCACGACAGAAGTTCCTTCATTTCTGCCCGTACAGCAGTCAGCACAGCAGTGACAAGCTCCTCCAGAAGACTATTCCTGGATGCCACCGCATGACCGTGACCATAAATAAATACCAGAAATATCATCACCACCCCACCCATGCACTGAAATATTTTACTGAGATTGTAAAATCCACTTAGTTAAAGTTAAGAAATATCTGGTTTCTGGCTGCCCATGCAAAATTAATTCAACCTCCTTGTGCATCTGTCCTGTAAAGCAAATGAGGCACATGAATACAGGCCAGGTACAATGAAAGGTGCAGACACAACCAGCGAAGACACAAGACTAAACGGAGCAGCAGGAGAAAGTCTCTTTGCCCGGGGGGAGTCAGAAGGCACTGGGGCTTGGCTCCTCCCTGCCACTGCCAAGTCTTCAAGAGCTAAAGTCATAGCAAGGTGTGCTGGAACGGTTCCCTAGAGCTACAGGAAAAGCAGGAGGAAGGTGAGCTGTGCTTCCTCTTCCTCCCGCCCCGGAGGGACGCGGGATCCCCGCCCCGCGGGCTGCCCCGATGGAGGTGTGAGCCCCTGGAGCCACGCGCTGGGAGCCAGGAGATGAAAGGATTCCCAGTCTAGTCCCTTCTACCACTCCCAACAGTTGTTTTGGCAGCTTGCAGGTGTTCACAGCCCGGTGACAGCAGCTGGCGAAGTAGAATAGGAAATTTAGTAGTTACCTTGGTGTGCTGCCAATGTTTTGCTAAAGACCGCAATCAACAGAAGAGAAAGGTGATGTCAGCAACACGTGGCTCGGCAAAAGCCGAGCAAAAACTCTTGGACCAGAGAGGTGTTTACATGTGACAGAAGGGCACTCTCCTGGTAAGCCAGAGGCACAAGAACATTCATAAAAGGTCACCGGTTTCTTTTCAAAGGGAGAACATCCAGCAGCTTCCAGAGCAAGCCCTCCGGGAAGCGAACAGGTTCTCTCGCCTAGCCAAGAGGGAACACGGCTGTGGAGCACAAGGCTACTGCAGTGCCAGGGAAAGGTCTCTGTTTTTGAGGTGAGGAGCACTAACAAAGGCAAACCAAAGAGAACTGTCCGACCAGTTGCTAGAAGCGAAGGGTCTTCACCGTTTGTTTCTTTTTTGAATTTACGCTAAAGACTACGTTTGCCCGGAGCACTCCCCAGAACAATTTGAGGCCTAAAAAAACCAATGAAGGCCATAGTTAACACCTTTCTTTTTTTCTGGTAAAGAATCTTTCTCCTTTTCCTCACCCCTGCAGCAGATGTCATCGCTGGAAAAGCAGTAACCGAGAGAACACAATTTTTGCTATGAGCAGCTCAAATAAAAGATACGGACTCGAGCAGCACTGTTTGCTTTCCCTGTCTGTTCAAGTTCATCTGAAGAACGCAGCGAAAATTTCTGCTCTTTCAGAGAAGGTCAGCATGGGCTTCTCTTGGCCTTTTCTCTTTAGCTCCTTGGCAAAGGATCAAATCCCTAAGAAAATTCTTCCCTTCAGTCAGCTCAAGGTTTTCCTGTGCCGTCTCCACTCTGCTAATCTTAACAGGAGGGCATTAGAGTGTGAAACCGCTTGCATGTAAGACGAAAATCCCTATTTATTAAATGTTAGCTCAAATGCTACTGTGGTTTCTGATGGCAACGGGCTGCACAGGTTTTTCTGAGCGCTCAGAGATTTGATGTACCATGCGATAGTTTCCTCCCGTCAAGAAACAGGGAGGCTCCAGAGGTTGTTGGGACCTGGGAAGGTCTAAGGACGCGGTTAATGTCGTTAACGTTCCCTAAAAGACGGGACATGAGTGCTGCAGGGCCAGGCACAGCGACATGGCATGGGAAGGGAACAGACCCCGTAGAGGGAGCTTATTCAGCTTTCTTCCCAAGAAAGCTGAGACTGCAGAGCGGATTTGGAAATCAAATGCCACGGCAACTTTGCCCATGTAGCTGTTCTTTAAGCTTCCAGTTAAACAGGCTTCCCAGAGTTACAGGGAGCCACTTAACTGGTCCAATTTTTTACTTAGCAATAACTAAACCAAATCAAAGAAGATGTGATTTGGTCTCCACTAGCATGTTTCTTCCAGTGAAATTACAGACATTTTATTCAGCACTGTACAGACCTCTTTTAAGCAAGGTTAGATGACTTGCTGATTAACACACATGAAGCTAACACAGTTGTAGTAGCAAGAACCTTAAAGCATAATTCTGAAGATGACAACATATGACACAAGGCACTTGGTACCTAAGGAAAATCTCTGTTTGCAGTCAGTTCCTGGAGATCCTTGGCATGTGGACAGAGGCAGCCTGGGGAAGAAGCATCTCACGCATACCATCTTGGCAGCCTGGGCACATCTCCCACAATGTTTTCTGTCTTGAAGATCTCATGCTGTTCTGAAACCAGTACCTGCTGGCCACTCTGTTCTATCTCTCTCAGAGCTGAAGGGATTTATTATTTTGTTTGTTTTTTCTTAGGCTGTTTCCTAGGAACCCTGGCACAGAACATGGTCTACTGCGTTACAAACCATTTCAGTCCAGTACAGTAGGGCAGCCCCTGTTTCTGAGCTTACGATTTAAGCATAGGAGACAGCAGGTCAAATACAGGCAGAGCGCAGAGGCACAAACATAGATTAATGTAGTAGCTCATCAGTAGAATAAATGCTGGCAAGTTTTTCCATTAGTTCCATAGATGAGATGAGTTGTAAAGACAGAGGAGAAGGAAAAAACCCCAAGATGGCTTCTCTGAATGTGTTTATATAATGATTCTCCCCAACAAGGGAAAGCATTAAACTTATTTGAAAAGAAAACCACCAGGTGATGAGCACTGGTATCCAGTCTGCATTTAGGCAGGAGCTTAATGTTCAGGAAGGAGAGAGAGGCGGCAGGCAGAGCAGAGAAGCTACGAAGGCCATGGACAAGACAACAAATAGGCAACGCCTGGTATTGTAGAGGAAGTAGGTGGCCTCAGCAAGATATCCAAGCAACAGGCAAGGAACGCAATCTTGGCAGCAGCATGCTGAATATGCAAGACGCTGTATTTGTCGGTCAGAAAAAGGACGCGAACTGACTTAGATGCTGTGAAGCTGTGCGCGTGAATGGGAATGACTCTGTCTTAGCTTAGACCTACGATGCAGAAGACATTGGCAAAAGACATAGGTTGTAACTTGTGGCTAGGTGACACGCAGCCAACTGATGTAAGGGATGGAGACCGTGGTGGTGTTGTTTCTGCCTCTTTCTTTGGGTACCCTCAGCATAATTTAAAGAGTCCAAATTTTAGGTTCTTCTTAGTATCAAACTGAGCCCATAAAATTACTAATAATTTTGAAAATTGGGGGTGGGGTGGGGATGTGCAACTAAATTTTAGAATACAACTGCTCAAAATCAAAACTAGTTCTGCTGCTTAAGAGTTTGAATAAAGGAACAGCAATATAAAAATGAGAAAGCTAACTGAAGCAGAGAAATAAGGGAAAAGAAGGGATATGATAAATGCTTAAATTACCTTTGTACTCTTTTTATGCTCATCCTGACAACCATTTTGGATAGCTCCTTCGTCTATGCTGACATCGCAGTGGGGAGCAAGGGTGGTACTACATGAAGGGCAAGGCTGCAATGAGACAAAAAAAATTTAGCCAGGAACGTTCTGGTGTCCTTGTAGGATTATGCAATTTATAATTCGGTCCACTTGTATATTTGCAGCATGGCTAAAAGATAAACAAAGCTACAGAATGGGAAGCAGGGAGCAAAATTTGACTGGAACAGAATGCACCATTTCAAAAATAAAACACAGATTTTCTGTTTACTGAAGCTAAATCTAATCCAGGAAAGCTTTACTAGTGTAAGATCACAGATACACTGTAGTCACTGCATACCAGCAAAGGACCTCCCCAAGAAGAACGGAATACTCTTCAGTGAGAGAAGTGCAATTCTCTTCATTAATAACTGTCTGCAAAAGGATCTGAATGGCATTACGAGTGAAGACTTAGCACAAAATGCAGCAAAACTCAAAAAACCCCAAACCCACAGAACATCAGAACGTACTATGAACACCATAGCGAAATGGAAAGCAACAAATCTGAAACCAATAAAGGCAAAACGCTTTTTTCATACAGTGCTCTAAGACAGCAGAGTGGAGCTTAGGTTATCGTACACCGTCAAAGGCAAACACCCAGCAAACGTCACAGGAAACAAGGAAAGCAAAACCATCAGGACTTGCAATGGTTGCAGGTGATGCTTTTTGGAAACAACCTAAAATAACACTTCAGCTTTTAAAAATAACCTAACCCCTTAGAGTTAAATTGTGATCTTCTTAAGTGGAATTAGCCCCATATCTGTGTCTTCCAAGTTCTTCATACTTTTCTCCAGTCCTGGTCATGTACAGGCAGGATTCTGCAGAGGGACCCCATGTCGCATCCCTGTTGGCAATTCCTCCGCTCTGGAGATGGTTTACTGTTTACCAGCCTTGCCAAAAGTCTACTAATGGGTACAGAGACACCCATCATGGGGAACAGCATACTAAATTCGGCACACTATTTACTAAAAGGTGGTGAGGGATCCACTAAGCATCTTGATAAATTTTCCAGCAAGTGACTTTTGACCCTTTTGTCCCAAACTCAACACCCCAGGTCCATTTTATCTGTTCGTTTTGGACTCAGGAGAGACTCGTTCAAGCCTCTGTAGCCTATCGAATGATAGTCTATCCTGGTCCCAAAACAGAACTTTGGCCTTCAGATTCACTCCCTACTTCAGAGACCAGTGTGTAATTCTTTTCAGAACTGCCTTGTCACCCAAAGCCCCTTTTCCGTCTCTGGCGTCACACCTGAGATTGAATAATGCAGCATGTTTAATCTTCAGGTTGTTACGGCATGGCATTTCTCCCAGCCCACTCTTCCTGTGACCGCTGATCCACCTAATCACTCAACAATGCCTCTTGCAGTCTTTCATGAAGACTCTGAGCCTTCTCAGCAGCCAGCAGACCATCGTACCTGCTGTTCCTCAGGGGCACGGTCCGGGTTGGGGCACCAAAATGACTACGAGTTTCCTAATCTGGCATCAGATAAGCAAGTTACCTCCCGTTCTGAACCTGTACAGTCTGAACAAATACCCGCACACATGAAGAAACTATGAAGTTGGGTCTCAAATAGTTTTGTTTAAAAATAATCTAGGACTAAATAACATGAATGCCTTGACCACTTTGTGGAAAGCGATATTAGATAGCTTTAAAAAAGAGCATGAGAATGGGCTAACGAGCCTCCTACACTCCTAGAGCGTTAGTAGATTTATCCATGGCAGAAGTCAGTTAATGGTAATAAAAAACTAATACCTCTAACAAAAAAATACAGAAAATACTCCCTGTTTGAGCTTGCTAATAAGACCACCTGAAACGCTTAGCTCCTGGGGTTAAACCAGAAGCCAAAAGTCTCAGAAAAAAAGCCTGACCTTTTGAGAAGAGGCAGACATCCATCTGATTCATCCCATGTGCTCAAGTCAACATCATTAACTTCATTCTCTATTGTAGACATTCACACGAGCTCAGGGCGTGTGTGACCTCATCACGATGAATAATACATTAATGCACTTTCAGGAAACACAGAGACAAGCAAAAGTACTTCTGTTTTCATATCAAGAGATGATTAAAACATTTTTACAACAGCTTATGATTCCCTGTCAAGTAAGGCATTTTATACAATACGATAGGGAAAATAAACTGATACCAAAACTGCTTAAGCAGGTTACGGTGCTTTCATTCAAAAAAAATCGGCTGCTATTACAGATTGACTTATAGTTTTTAGCCTCCACCTTCACCATTTTAATTATGCACACACATTTCATTGATATCCATACTGCAACAAGGTTTGCCATTAAATGAACTACAGATACACTGGAGGAGAGGAGGAAATACAATTCCTTCCGTGGATCAATTACTGCTGCGTTCTCCTTCCTGACCTTCCTTAACAGATCTTGTCCATTAGAACATCCGTTCAAGCCCAAAATGTGAAAGTCATCCTTCGCATCCAACATGGCCACTTACTGCCTTTAAAACAAAAATATTCCAACTCGTCTGTGATTTTGCCCCTCCTGCTTAGTCTCTTTTGCAGAGCTGGAGTCATCTCCTCCCACACTGACGCTGTTTACAGCTTTGTATTTAAAATAGTTGGCATGTAAGTCATGATTCTTTTGCAAATTATCATCTCCAGACCCTACCAGCAAGCTGCAGGCTTTAAAAAAAAAAAAAACAACAAAACTACAAACCTGTAAAAAAGAAAACCACTCCTTTTCAAAAATTGCGCATGATCTATCATTAAATTGCGCGGTTGTTCTTTGTGGGGATTTTCTAATATACGTAGATATTTATTTATTTATTTATTTATTTAACACTCTAAGACCTACTCTAGCATGGCTGGCAAATTAAATATTCCTTGAAAACTTGACCCAGCCTTCCCGGTCCACGATGACTCCAATAACAGACGACTCAGCAGAGCGAAGGCCGGTGCATGTCTACACTCGAAAGCGTACTGCGGAGTCTGGAACACCTGTACCTAGCCGCGCTGTGAGAAGCAAGAACGCTTTGAAATTCTGTGCTGCAACTACAGGGCAGAACACGTTTTTAAGTAAGCGCTCAGAGTTCGTGCGACCGCTTCATCGCTATGCTATACGCATTCTGACACGGTTTGTGGCGTGCGTTATAGGGATGCTTATCAAACCGCAGGGAAAGCTGACTTTGGGGTCATTCAAAATTCACTCCGGCATCAGTGTATTTGGGGCAAGACAGGCACGCTATTTTCAAAGAGTTGTGAGGCTGCTTAGGAAATCACTGGCCAGACCTGCAGTGGTCATGGTGATGAATAAAAACAGGTACCTATAAGCACAAACTCGATGCAGTAGCTTTAGCACGACGGCAGACAGGGATCCAAGAAGGCTGACACTGCGCTGGCACTTGTCCCA
>NW_010538187.1:5382-48994 GCF_000687285.1 Phaethon lepturus | reverse complement strand
ACGCTCTTCTGAAGCGGCTTCTTTTAGCTTCTCCTTCACTTATTCAGATAAGCCACGTTTGCACTTCAGCGCTGCGTGGACCATCGTTCAGCATTTAAAAAGCAATTAACACCCAGCCAAGACGGTCCTGGAGCAGAAAATCGGGGACTAGGCAGTAAACACAACCTCGTGGGCCAGCAGCATGCCTCCACATTGCATGCTGGCTGTTTAGGAAGACCGGTGCGTCTGTATCTACCCTTCTGCAGAGTAAGTCACCCCATGTTTTTAGAAAACACGTACCATAGCTGAGCCTTAACAACAGATTTCGTTTTGGACTTCAGTCATTTTAACAGCATGTACCACAACTTAATACACAACAAATTTTATCAAATCCTAGCTGCAGTCAAGTCAGTCCTGTAGTTCACTGTAGCTTCATCGTCCTCCAGTCACAGCTTCATCTGCTGTCTGACATTAACAAGGCATCCTCACTTTCTCTCAGAACCGCACCCTTAGTTTTACTGCTTTAATCCCCCCTCTCTCCCCTCTGCTCCACGGACGGGCAGCTCAGTAACCCTGCTCCACTTGGTACGTTCTTCTTCCCTCACTACTTGAAATCAAGGCCTTCCTACCCCTTATTTTCATATTTTCCTACCTTATCTGCTAGTACCTTCACTGAAAGACAAGAGAGAGCTGGAAAGCCGGTGCCTGAGGGATGCCAAATATCTTCTTTCTTACACAGGACATGGAATAGAAAAGTATTACCAGCAACTTGGACACAGTCAAGCCACACACAGTGCTATTTTGGGGAGGGATAAAGATGGCTACAGCTACGTTCTGTAGTTAAACAGTCCTGGTTTGCTCTGTGAGGAGCTCACTTAACTTTGGACCATATCTTTGGGTCAGCCTTCCGGCTGATCTCACTTTGCAATCCAGTGTTTTCACTCCAAAACCTGGCACAGAGGCAGAGTAAAGGTGCCTGACTCGAGCTCTCCTAATCCAGACATCAAACATGCAGCAAAAAAGGAGCATGAAAGCCACCCCCTCAATCAACTCTGTCAGCTAAATCTCAAATCTATGCTGAAGAGACCCTCTCGGGACTAAACACACTGAAGGACCTGCAGGACAGCGACCTGCAGATGACCACCCGTGGTTCTGACATTCGTGCCCAGCTGGGGCAAGCCGGGACGAGGAAGTCTTAGCACGAATGAAAACAGAGAATAGACATCTGTTGTTTGGGAAATCTGTTCTGAGCCGGAAGATGGAGAGTAACAGCAAAGCTTTGAAGCAATACACATTGTTTCACAGATTTCCTTGTCAAGAGATCTTGCGAGAGGTGTGAACATAACAAAATGTCATCGTTTCTCTAAGCTGAATCCATTCAAATCATTGCCCTCAGTTCTAGATATAGGTTTCTAGAGCAAGTGGAGAAAACACAATCTCACAGCCTCCCACCACACAAACAATCCTGTTATCTTTTTGTGGGGGTGTCTGTTACATACTCATACGAGAAGGTTCACAGGTACATGACCTGCACAACAGAGGAACAGCAGAAGCAGGGTGCAGCACAAGCAGAAAATCATAGAAGTTACAGTAGCTGCTTAAAGCATATTCTTTATTCCCCCATAAAATCAAGACCATTGAAAAAGCAGCATTGAGCTCTCAGTCCTGAAATACCAAAAAAGCCCCATCACCAACCAATTATTTGAAACCACCTTTAAAAAGTGTTCACCTTGCTTTGGGGATTCCTTGTCGATAGGCGAGGCATTTTGTAATTTTTTTTCCTTCCTCATGCTATGCTTTGTCACTATATGTGTATATAGACACGTATATGTACATATATACACAAATATATAAAGCAGTGCATAAACAAACCTGTAAGATTTCCCCATCCACACATCTTCTCTCCCTGCTTTGCACAGCTTGAGACCTAGGCTGCTTGGGTTTGAAACAAGAACCCACCTTCGGTTTTTCTGCATGCTTGAGAGTCTTTGTCAAGTCACCGGCGCTCTCGGCTGACGATGCTCCCTGTATCCTGGCTCCATCTCCGGACTCCAAGCTGGGAAGCAATGCTTGCGAGCAGCTGCAGTGCGGCTCCTTCACCTTCTGACCAGAGATCAGATAGGTCTTCAAACCTACAGAAAAAAAGAAAATGAACAGTCAGAACTGCAGCAAGGCAAAAAGAATGCTCGTTTGGACTTCGCAGATATGAAATATGTAACTATCAAAGACACTATCAATGACTGGGAATAGAGCACGGACACACACACACACACACAAAAGAAGACAGCGGCTGGGAAAAACGACCAGGAATATAAAGATTCTCTGTGTAAAGTGGTGGCAATTCGGATTGCCCAACATCTGCTGTCCCAGACAGAAGAGACTCCTCTAACACACAGCAACGGCCAGGACGGACGCGTACTTTCTTTATTCCATTTTCACTCGTGTACTTCTGAAAAATAGAGCGAAGACCTTATGTGTTTGCTTCCAAGTTGTAATTTGAGCTCACACATTAACTCTTTACTTCTGGAAAGGATGTGCAGCCTGTTTTTCAGTGGTATCTGTGTTAATATTCTACTCCTGAAAAATCAACATGTATTCTTCCACTTCCACTCGCCATTTGTCAGAGGGATGTCGTCAAAATTGCTTAATGCTGGTAGCACACTGAGAAAGGAAATGGCGTTTAAGCGCTAGAAATTCTGATGGGTTTTCATAGTTAGCGCAGACTTCACATTTTGAAAAAACAAAATCAATCTCTCTTGCACGTACACCCACTCACGCTCTCTGCAACTGTTGTATGAATTGAAGCATAATTGGAAAGCAGATCCCATATTAAAGGCCAGGCTGGTAAATACCATGCTGTATCAAGCTGAGCTGTATCAAAAACCTGTTCAAAAAATAAGAGTGCTGAGTTTTGTTGAGAGTATCACTTATTTTACTTCCTTGAAACTTTGCGTTACGATGTTGTGGGTTATTCCTAGGCACAAAGACGAAGGAGCTACCGATGGCACTGCTTTCTGAATTCAAACGAGTTAATTTTACGGCCACTGCACGGGAAACCACCCGCTCAGCATGGAAGGGCACTGACGCGCTCCGAAAAGCGTGGAGGTCGTCAGCTCGCAGAGCTGGAAAGCGCTCGTCGTTTTGAGCTACCGGAGACCGCTGTCCCGCGCGGTTGGGCGGCCGCGCTCTCGCTGCTGGGATGGCTGCCGGGTTTGCGTTCGGGTCACCCCCCCGCCTTCTGCCGGTATTTGTCACCCAGTCGCGGGCAGACACACGGCTGTCGCAGCCATCGACTGCACTCAGTCGCCTCCGGCCGTAGGACGAAAGCTGGAAATAACTATGTCAGGTTGCGGCTCTTGGAAGAGGGCAGGTTTCTGTTCGTTAGGACACGGTCGTTCTCTCCGCACCTTCCTTACAGACAGAAAACCCTGTTCCACAAACCCTTTTTTGTCTGTAAGATGTAACACGAGACAGTACTTTGTCTACAACCTTTCCGATAAAAATAGGTTAGACATCCAAACAGCAATTTTGCGGCTTCTCTGTTTATTCCACGAGTAACTCGGGCTCCTGAACACCTCCACAACCATCGCAGAAACCCCCAGCTGTAGCGACCGTTCCCACCTCAGGCTCGAAAGCCGCCGGGAAAGCTCCGGTGTTCTCACGGTCCCCCCCGCCCCGGCTCCGGAGCGCTCGCTTGCGTATTCGAGACCTTACACTACAGCCAATCTTTATTTTTATGGCGCTTATAGTAGCGCTTGGATTTTATTTGGCAGTGCCGCTTAATAAAATCCTGAGCTGCTGCTGGCTTCCAGATGTCGGGCTGTCTCTAAAACCTCTGTTGATGGGGGTTGTCATTTAAGGAATTCACCGCAATCAGCTTACAATTATATGTTTACTGTGTAAAAGCTAGAGCATTAAGCTCACTACTCCTATTTTTAAAAGCTACCTTAAAGCAACAGGATTATTTTACCACTCTGCTATCCCTCTAGGTTTTTCCCTAAACAAACATATTTTCTTTGGGTTTCGTATTTTTGAAAATACCTCTTACCGCGCTGCGCAGCGTAATTATTTTGTCAGTCTGTTGCGTACAGTAAAATTATCTCCACTTTGAGCTCCACACCGAGGAAAAAGGGAAAAGGCTACAGTACGCCAGTAATTGAAAATGTGTTTGGGAAAGCAAAATCCACCCTCGCCCCAACCTGAAACCGCGGCGTGCCACGGCTCCTCGGCGTGCCGCGGCTCCTCGGCTCCGCTCCACCCCTCGTCCTTCCCGTCCGTGGCAAACCCACCAGCCCACAAACGCTATCGCCCCGTTTCCACCGACGGCCGCTCGCGCCCGCCGTCCCACAGAGCTGCTGGGTTTAAAGTTGGCTAAAATGGCTGGTCCTTGGCACCAAATCTATTTAAAAAAAAAAAAATCTCTTTATTATCTCCTCGTGCTCCCCAGCCCCGCCACGTCTGCTGAACAAGGAGCGTTACTCAAAACGGGTAATTCCTTTAAATATGACAGAGAAAAGCCAATATCCTGCAGAACCACAACAGAGCTTTAGTAAGAAGTCACCGGGCTACTCCTAGCACTGAATGCTCAGGGTCTCAGGACAGCAAATAAGGACAAAAAAGGTTATTTTTGGAAAGTTTTTGAAAATTAGGAGGTGTAAAAATCTTTCATCTTTATAGAACTTTACTGAGATTGCCTACCTAACACTTTGTTATTAAATCCTTCTTATGATAGGAAAATTCTATTTGTTTTAGTATTCCTTGCAACTCTGTGACGCTTCGCACAGAGACTCCTACGTTCAGTCCGAACTATTTCAGTATTAAAAAAAGGAGTCATTAATTCAGTAGGACTGTATCGATGTAACGAAAACGTATTGTACGAGAACACTGTTATTCCTCCTCCTCCATCTCCCGTGAATTAGTACAACCAACACCGTCATTTTCCATACAAACGGTGTATGCAGAGAAAAACATTCACATCACCACGCGGGCACGTTTAAATCAATTAGGCAACACAACGATATTAAACGAACAAGCCAACAACGGAGGAGCTGCCATTTTACGTGAAAAACCAGCAAACACGGTGACGATTTCTGGCGCGTGTTGCTGCGCAACGACGTAACTCAAGACATGGCAATGAAGAAAGCGCCATGAGATGCTTATACTGCCGATGATACAGACAAAGCTCATCCTTTCATCCCCTCCTGCCATTCTCAACCTTAAGGATGCTGTCATCCCCCAAATTTATTCAAAATAAATCATGAAAAATAAGACAACCTCAAAATGCCCGATAGCAAATGTGTACCTGCAGCGCGTTTCTGCTTTTTCCAGAGACGGCTCTTGGAAGTGAAGACGGGGAATCGGCTAAAACAACCCACCCCCCAACATACCAATTTAATATACGTAGTATTTTCTGCCTTGGGGAAAAAATGAGCTACGTCGTTTATCTTTGAGAGACACAAGCCATTTCCTTCGCTTGTCTTCAAGTTCTGAAAATCTGTAAGTGTTATAAAGAGTAACAGCTCCCGCACGCTGAGCCAAAACACGCATTTCTTCAATTCAACCACTTTGAGTATTTACAGTGTTTGCAAAGTCTATTTGTGACAAAATAGTTAATATTAACAAAACAGTTAATAGTGAGATCCCCATTGAACTACAGTGGGTTTATTAGTCCTACTACCATTGAATTTTAGAAGTGTTAGGCAATTTCTGTACTCGGCTCCTTTCTTCAGTTAGCTTTTCTTTTTATCAGCTGCATTTCTCTGAACTTATAAAAACAGAAAACCATCTCAAACGCTAAATAATACACTAATAACAATTTTTTTAAAAAATCATATGCATGCACTCACACGCAAATTATTTTCTGTATGCACAAAAATAAATAAAAGTATAAATAAGGCTGTGTGTGTAAACATTCCAGTCTTCAAACTGGTTTTGGTAGCGTGAGAAAAAGCAGTTGTTGCAGAGGAAATGGAAAGTTCAGCGACGCGGGCTCGGGCCGGCGCAGAAGCTGCCGTTATGCCAGTCTAATCTGATTTTTACGTAAGCAGAGGGGATCCCTCCAGGCAGCTTTTAAAGATGGGATGTCTTCTCCTCCAGGGGATCTCAAAAGAGGGGGGAGTCGATACAAGAGTTGGTAAGCAATTCCTTGGCAAAATAGATTCAAGTTTCAATTTGTGATGCTTCACCTCTACGGCACTGAAACTTTTCAGCCCTCTACTGAGGGCGGACAGGAAAATTACTTTCTTTGGGGCAAAGTGAACGTGTCATACTCCTCGCGCCTCTATCTAATGAACTCCGAACGCTTTTGAAACCCTTTTCAGCACTGATTCTAACAGGCACTGAAAACCGACGGCAGTCATGGTCATATTGCAGTCATGGTCTTACTGATGCGTTGAATAACAATATAATCCTACTCTTCTTATATATCCCCGTTCCTCCCTCCGTGAATCGCTTCACCTTTTTAGCTGCGGCTCGGGGAAACAGTATTTATCTAACGGGTGACCTTCCTTTTCAGAATAACTACTTCCCTGTACGCAGCCCTCTGTTCTGCAAGACTAGTTACATTCCTCGTATTGATGTAATAAAATCCAAATTATATTAATTAGGCCCCTTTTAGCAAATAGCTTTATATTAGCAATTCTCCTTCATTATTTATCTTTCCATCATTTCCCTTAGCGTCTACACAATTTAATGGTATCGCTTTTCAAATAATTAAGTATAAATTTACAAAACTAATTGAGCTCTGTTTTCACAACTCTCTACTTCGGCAGTACCTTACCTCACAAAATCAGAATTGGCACGAAAACTGTTTCGCCGTGTAAAAACCAGCAACTGCCACTCCCATGTGAGAGCAAGAATTACCTTCCAGCTAGAAAGTCGTTTTAATCTTCACGTCTGCCGTGATGAAATGTTAGTGATTATCTTTCAATAACTTAATATCTCATTTTATTTAACTCTGATACAAGTAACTATTGGTGGTATAACAAGCTCAAAAAAAAAAAAGCTTTGCAGTTCAGGATTGGCTTTAGCTCCTTTCTTTCTAAACGCATGGTTGGTAACTCACTTTCGGGTTATGGTGCTCTGCAATCAATCTGCTCTTGCTTTCTCTTTTTAGAAATACAATAAAAAGTTTTCTCCATGCCTTTTAAAGGCGTCATCTTCGCGCTCTGCCAAAAATCTGGGAGCGAAAATACTGATTCTCAGACGCTGCTACTCCAGGGAAAGGAAACAGAGACCTACAGTTAGGTTTCCTCATATGATAAAATACGCTGCTATACAATTTCATTAGACTCTGTCTTGCTCTGTAAAATAAATTATTAACTGCAATTTCTGGAATGTAATATGACAGCCAAATAACAGTAAAAGAAGTGACCAGAAATGTACTTACTACTTCTAATTGCAGCCTCTTTTCGGCACCTCTCTCCTAACTCCTTCATGTTGTTTTTTTTCCTTGTTGAAGCTTAAATAATTTTTCAGGTACTAATCTAGCCTAAAGTTTACGCAGGAAATAACACAGAGCGTGCCATCACTCCGGGAGCTTTAGTATCTGTCGGGTCCAAGTTGTTGCTGAACCTGAAGATGATTTTCAACAGCAAATACTCTCCTTGATTCTTAAAATTCAAGAGTTGCCAGATCTGTATTTATGGGGACTGTTTTCTTGCTTTCTGTGCAGGGTGGGTCTAACAGAGTTCATGCGAACCTCTTCCTCCCGCCCTGCACAACGCTCTCATCTACTGAACCGGGAACTGGTACTTTACAGCACAAGGAACCTCAGAACCAGCCAGAGCTAAGCAGGGCCATGACGCCCGACGGCGCCGCACGGCAGCGCTGCCCTTCGCTGGGAATACCCGCGCGACCACTCGAAGCGTCAACCACCCGCCGTACACAGCTATAAGACCAAACGCTGCTCAAAATACACAAATGTTAGAAACCGAAGGATAGAAGCTTCCGCTTTGTATTTCAGAGAGCAAATCCGAAAACAGGTGAATGGGAAATTTAAAAGCCTTTTCCTGGATAGACTCTGTAGCTAACGTAATACAGATCAACTGAGGCGCCTTCAAAGAGGTACCCAGTAACCAAGCGGAACGTAGTGCCAAGAAGTGTGCAACTGTAAATGTAAATAAGGGTCATTACTTACATTTTCTTTTTTCTGTTTTGCAATCTTAATTTGACCAAAGATTGTTACACTTAAGAAACAACTTCAGCAAGTTTTTCTTCTTGAAGCTTCTAATAATTTAAGGATTAAAATACTTGTGTACGTTGAAATGAAGAGAGAAGCGAAAGCTGAAAGGCACATCCTTACCTAACAACAGCACCGGGTGAACACGGACTGGAAAATCAAAGGGGTTGCGACATCCCTGCAAAACATCCTTCGGTCAATTGATCTGTCCTAGTTGCTAGAGCGGAAACGCCATGCGCTAGTAATAATTCTACACTGCAACCTGCTGAAGTCGCTCTGACATTGAAGCTCAACTCTAGGCTTTTGGTTTTTCAGAAATTTAGGCGTGTGAAGGCCTATAGGTACATTTTTAATTTCAAGCAGGTGACCACGTTGTAAGTCGATTGCCCAGAGAGAAAACTGCAGTCAAACATTTCAGCAACTGGGGGGCAAAGAAATAATAATAATTAATAATAATCATCATCATCAAATTCTGCTTGAACCTCTGAAGCAGCCGAGAACTCGTGGGACTGAGCAGCACCGAAGGCGGCGCAAAGAGGCCGCGTAAGGACGAGCGCTCGCAGCACGTTCCTCCCCGAAGAGGCACGGGCAGACAACCAAACATCTGCTTGCCCATGTGGACCAGAGGAGAGGGCAGAGCTTCCATGGCAGAACCTTACAGGTTCCCTCCAAGGCATCAAGCCCAGGGCGCGGAGTTTTCAGCCTGATCCTTAACTGCAAGAGGAGCGGCTTTTCCAGCAAGTTTACAGGATGCTCCAAGAGTGGAACCACTTGCCTAACCTGGCCTGGCTGCTGCGCATAACGGAGCTTATCCGATTTCCTGAAGGAACTACCAGCAGTTGTGTTTAAACGACACTGGACACGGCATCTAGAAAAGCGCTGCTCTCCCTCGCCCCTCAGGAGCGATCGGGGAGAAAGGAAGGAGTACTTAACTTGGCTTTTGCTTGTTTCTGACTACAGGCTCACAGTTTCCTCCTTTTTAATTTTTCTAGACCTTCACCTTTTTCACCACCCTCCTAAATAACCTTTCACCACCTTCCTTAATAAACTAAACAGGATTTCCAAAGAGGAGCAGAACATATTTCCGCAACCACACAGCAAAATGAACATTTACTTTATTCCGTTAGACAGCTTCCCCAGCATCCCCGAGATTTCCTTCTCTTTCAGGCACGGCCCCTCTCTTGCCGTCCTTCCTCCAGGTGTGCAGCATTACACACCGCAGCGGCTTACCGAACGCTTCGGTATTATTATATACAATCTAAAAGCCCCTACATTATGATATCCATCCTTCTTGAAAAATAGTGGTGGAAGTGCCAGGAAAAAGTCAGACGCAACACATCCTACCGGTCTGGTAAATGGCTATGTAGAATGGCATTGAAAAATATTTCATGGTTTATGTTTTTTAAAGCCCTAGAAATACTCTTAAGAGCTGTCCTGCTGTAGTCCTGAATTTCAGCTTTTTACCTCCAGATATTTCAGGAATACAGCTGGAAACAAACAGCACATCACTGTCTTCTATATCAATAGGCACCTTCTGTCACTCACGCTGCAGGACTGCGCAAGACGACTTTAGAAGAAAGAAAAGCCATTTTCTCCGACCTGCGAAGCTGCATTTCCGATGAAGCAAGTCCCACCCTCTAACCCGTAGAAACCATTTCCAGCGCAGTGCAAACAAAAGCATGTAACCCAAAACGCCTGGATTCTAACAAACCAGCCTACCTGGAAAAGCACTTTGAATGTATGGAGCAACATTTCCTGTGGCTAAAATTAGAAAGGGAATTTATGAGCCAACTTGTTATCTTAGGTCTCTGGAAAGCAGAAACAATGATAATAAGAAACAGAACTTTATAGACTGAAAGCACAAAAGAAACTCCCCCCCCACCCCCAAAACCTCAAAACCCCAAACCTATCTTCATAATCTCCAAAGCTGAATTGCAAAGAGCCAGAGAAACCAGAGGCATCTTCTGTATTATGGAAAACTGCTGTTTTTCTTATGCCTCTTTTGTTTAGCAAAACGCTTACTTTTGATCAGCTAACAGACAACAGTGGGCTTGGAAAATGCTGATCAACAACATATGTGTAATTTTGGTATTCAACATCTGCCAGTTCCAAGTGGGGAACCCTGTACCCAAACCCACAATCTACATTTATAGCTAAGCTGCAGAAATAGAGTTGCAGGCTGCTGGTCTATCCTCCTTCAGCCTCTTTTATCTTCTTACCTCTGTGGGATATAAAAAAGAAAAACCCAAACAAAACAAAAAACACGGGAGAGAAAAAAGGCCTAGACAAATCCAGCACGGACATGCAGCTCAAACACAGAAGTCTAGCTACCACTGGTGGCTCAGGAATATATTTACACATGTATTTTTAAGCTCTACTGGCAAAACGAAAGACAGGCTGATGAGCGAGACCGATCCGTACCCTGGGGTTTACAACTGCCCTTATTTACTTTCTGCTCCACCAGCTTTGCCGGTGCCCGCGTGCCACCGACCGTGGCCTGAAAGCAAACAGACGAGCCCGTTCCCTGGAATGACTCTTGGTTTTGAACTCCTTTTTTACTCAATACAGCTTGACACCTCAACAGGAAAGAAAAGTAGGTTTGAGTCAAAAGGTACGCCCGGGATTTTTCAGTCTTGCCGGGGGAAACGGCATGCTCCACAAGGGAAGCTTGACGTCCAGCAAATTTAGTAACGTGCTGCAGACAAAAGATTATCTCTACCCTGAGGATTCCTTGTAAAACCCAGGAGATATACAATGCTCCTACATTTAAAGCAAAAATAGGGCCTAATTCCAGCTCTAGGATATTTGGGTAAAGATACTCACACTGCTCCATCCTTCTGTAAACCCTCCTGCAGCCTTGGTCTCTGCAATACCTTGGTGGAAACAAATGCCATGATGCAATACATGCATGGAAAAGCATCTGTTATTATCTTATTGGCACTATTTTTCACATTTATTGACTATCCCTTTGCCCTCTGTGTTAATTTTAACGGCTGGGAAGGAATAAGCCTGATGAGAGAATATGAAATTTTTGAACAATAAAGCTGCCAAAACAAGCGTCAACCAAGCACACAGGGGCACGGCTTTGTCAGGGGGTTCAAACTTCTTCAAAAACTGTAATATTCCTATCACAGAGTATCTTTTCTGAAAATATACCTAAAGAATAATGCATTTAGAATTGAACCTAACTACGAATACAGGCGGGTTTAGAAATTCAGCATTTGCTTCGCTGGCTGGATTGCGAATGAGGCGCCGGCGCTGAAGAAACCGCAGAGGAGCGAAAGGGATGCTTTGCAGCAGGGATGAAAACTGAGCAATCTCAGCCCGGTAAAGCCAGTCTCTAGCACTGCCCCGCTCACCAGTACATCCAGTGTAAGTTGTAAGCTGTGGTATGGAGACATACAGCCTGCTTTGCACGGCTGCAGTGATGTGAAGCAGGTGTAAATACATTTTCCATATGTAACACGCCTGTTTCGGTATGCTAGGGACTCTTCTCTTTAAGGACAATAAGGTCACAACACTGTGAAGTCTTTTGAAGACACCGGAGAGAGACGTTTTCCTCCAGTTTCTTGTTCAGGGTGCAAATGCAGGTTCGGTGTGCGTCCCCGCCCCAGCTGACAAGAAAGTACCTCAAAATTCAAAAACAGATGGCTAAAGTAATAACCCACCTTAACTTCTGCCTAGCCTTCCATTTTAACAACTCCAGGTCGCGTATCGAGACCCAGGGGTTCCTCCGTAACACACTCGCATTACGCGCACCCCTGTGCTCACATTAAATTAGTGCCGGTGGCCAGGCCACGATAACGGCACGGAAGTCAGCAAGATGATGGAGGAAGCCTTTGGGAGCAGCATCCCGTAGAGTCTCTTCATCCCGAGAGTCTCTCCAAGCTTTCGGCCACGCATCTGTCAACGTTTCCCTGGCGAATTTGCACACGTGGGAATTTCTGACATTCCAGATCGCTCAGAGTGCAACGATCCTTTGGGGATACAGAGCATATATTTCCAAAACTTCCTTTTATTTTATTATTGAATAAACAAAAAACTGCTTGCAACTTAAAACTACATTTTACTGGAAGGGAAACAAGCGATGAGAAAACTGCACGGCGGCTAGGACTTTGCTCTATAACACTGTTTTTAAATAGATTGTTCAGAGATCTATGGACAGATGAGGATTTTTCAAGAAAAATTCCACTCCTGTAGATGGGACAATTATACAAAGCCACAAGCATCCCAGAAAAACGTCTTATGTATTAAATTTTCTTCTGCCCCCATACTGGCTGGCATACCGCAGGAACTACGGAGGGCCGTACCAGCCTCTGCAAGACACCGGCGGAATTTAGTAAGTGGAAGAGAAGAGAGGCTCCAAGTGAAAGTTTTGTCAACTCTAGGCTCTCGGGAGCGGGAATTTATTTATTTCAAACTAAAAAGGCACGGCCAGATTGAAAGCTGTTAGAAGTTTGTTAGAAATCCCACCCAGGAAAATTTCACTCGGGACTGGAAGATGCCACCTATCTTTGACTGACATTTGATTGAGAGTTTAGAAACGATGAATAGCAAGCATGCAGGATGCACGAAAGGATTCCAGTAAAAAACAATGGTCTGATGCAACTGGAGCCTGCTCCGGCCCTTGGTAACAGAGTGAGCTATTGTGGCTCTCGGTACTAACAGTTTTTTAATAGAATCCAGACAAGAGCATGCACCAATTTAAGTAAGACTTTCTGAGTCTATTTTCTTACACTGGTGCAATCTCTTTGTGTTGACAGGGCTACAATCCGGCAAATTCTTTCCCTCTTGCATAATGCAGGTAGCCTGGATCTGACACGCTAAATCAGCGTTTTATCGAAGCCAGGGCAAGCCTACAGGCTCATCGTGCCCTCGCGCAGAGCCGTGCAACTGCGCTGCTCTCGACGGGCTTGCAGGCAAGTAAACCTAAATCGATTACGAAGTGCGTGTAAACCTACTACGAGCTGGTGGGCTCTGCACGTGGAACTTTTTTGGGTTGGTCCCTGTTAAAAATTCACAGCCTGACATTTGAAAAGTAAAGTAAAAAGCAGATGCCATAGTGGCATCTGCAGTTTTCCATTTTTTTTTTTTCCCCCCAAGCAACTGATCAAGTAATATTGAAAACACACAGCAAGCACCCATTTTTTCACTTACGTCAGAATGAAAATATATCATCTCGGCATCTTTGTGACCGTATATAAGAAAACTAACTCATATGTTTCCAAATAGCCATCACACGCTGGTAAGAACGACCCTTCCCATTTTTATCCTTTCTTCAGTATTGGCTATCCATATGCATTCCTTGCCACCTCTTTGCACACAAAGCAGTAACTAAATAAAAGCAACCATCTGAGAAGGTACGGCAGGGCTTTAGGAAATGCACACCACCGGTTCTGCGATTTAACTCCATACAAACTTCAGCCAGCTTTTCTCCACACGTGTTTATACGCACTGAGGCGTCTTTATAAAGATGACCCCTGCGCTCTGCAAGTAACTCGAAACACTCAGTGGAAAAGAATGAGACAGAAATATTCTCCGGACAATGAGAACGTTTTGTGAAATGTTACTGATGTACATTCACTTGATGTTACCTTGAATAGCACTTCATTAACTTGATTTGCCTAAGTCATACTCGGAAAAAATAAAAGATTTGTCCTTAAGGGTTCAAATCAAAAGAAATAAATTTGCATATCGCAGATAACTCCTGCATTAAAAATAAGAGGATATTAATTTTTTTTATGTCATCTCTGTGTCAGTTTTCCAATAAAGAAAAAGATTGTTATTGTGTCACCAGCACAGTTTGAAGAATTAATGTTTGTATCAAGTGTTTGGTAAATGCATTTTATTACTGTCAAAATCAGCTATAACCAATTCCCCCCGCAATTAAAACCATCCGACCCGGATGCTCTCCGATCAGAACCGAAGAGCTACGTAGGGTTCTGCAGAGCCTGCAAAAATGTTGCCCATCGCATGGTAGACGGATCGGAGCAGAGCCAGCCCATTTCAACAACATGGCAATCCAGCAATCCCACTACCGGGACCGCCGGCCGTGGGAGTCGTGTGAGCCTCAGGGTATCTGTTCAAATGGGCTACAAGGAACCAGATAAATAGAAACGATGCTGCACAGCTGAATTCAGTCGTTTCACAACTCCCCCAGCACTGTGCCCGGTGCAATACAAACAGGCAGCTGTAGCTCCAGGTAAGCTGTTACTCCTAACTTACGCACCACTTGTTTACATGTGGTTGGCAGCTTTAAACGGTTACTAATTCAGGACTGAAAAATAGAAATAATGAAAAAACAAAGCTGCTGCAGGAGGTACTTCAGAGTAACAACCTATAGCAGCAGGACAGACACCGGTTAAGGCGGTGAAGAAGCAAATCCTAAGTGCAGTCACCCCGTAAGTATGCATCACTATACGGCTGTATTTTTAATTTAATTGGCAAACTTCAACCATGGAGTATTTGCAGTGTTTCGAGCAACAAAAGAAAGATTAATTCGAGAGCCGCTGCTGAGAACAGCTACTGAGTGTTGTGTCTTCCCAAGCAGAGTATCATCTTTTCAGACAGCTTATTTCCCCTCCTTAAGTAAAATATATAAACAAACAATCCCTCCCCAAAATAAAAAGAATTTGAAAGTCACGAAACAAAGTTAAGAAGGAAATACTTCCAGAACGATGTTTATTCACACAGTCAAAACGTTTCTGAAATTCCTTCCACTTCCTCCCTGTCTAGCTCAGACGGTCTCTAGTCCTGCCGCGACACATTAACCATCCCCTTCCTCTTCACATGGCAGCCACCATTGCGGGCTCCGGGTCGGATCTACAACACGGATCCCTTTTACCCAGGACATGGCACTAAACCCACCATGGAGACTGACCACATGTTGGTGGAGCAGACCCTCGAGGACACGACGGCTCCTGCAAGGGCTGGTTGCAAGACGGCACTCGCCACCTCACATGAAGGGTGCCGTGCTCTTGGCTAGTTACACCGATGAGAAAGACACAGCCAACCTCTCCACTGGAAGAGTCTCATCCAACAGCTGATTCGACTTTCTGTTGTTTTCAGCCTGTGATCCCTAGACTCTCTGAATTTATGGAGTATTTGTTAGGGGTCTGTGAACAAAAACCAATGAAAACGAGCCTGCTGAGAGCTGGCTTTGAATCGCTAAGCGTGTCAGAGCACCCAGTCTCATAGGAGTCTGCAAACCAGAACAGGTTGAAAATCACCAGAACACCTTCTACTGCCCTCTCCCGTGGTATCACTGTCCAATGGAGTAGACTGCATCTCTTATTACTAGAAGACGGCATGGCAGGCAAGAAGGGTGATGACCCCCCCACACACTACAAGGACAGAGAACAAACTTCCTGCCACATGAGTAGCTGTTGAGGGTCTTCATCCCATCACCCAAAGCTCCCAGCACATAGAAGCCAAACACCTGGGTCAGGAGAGATTAGAGCAATCGGGTATCTCGTGACAAGACTTAAACCATGCTACCTCTGGTCCTGTGCATTCACTTCAAACGCTGTAGCACTCTCCAGTTTAGCAACTTGTACTTCACCGAGTAATACAACACTATAGATTAATCGTAACTTAGATGAAACATGCCCATAAAATACAGAAAATATGGAATTAATTATTTCACATACCCAAATGGTAAACTGCCTGATGAAACGAACGTTGAAATTTGTCATTTGTTACTCAGCGGATTTGCTTGATCATCATTACATCATGTCACTAAATCTACCTAGCATGAATGACATTAAACAACATATAGTTAAATAATTGACGTGTTCCTTTGGCTTGTAACTGTGTTTGAAATTAGTTCATCCTCATGCTAGGAGCAACAAAGTCTTTGCCCAGTGTTGATACTCAAACCTAGTTTTAAGACCGAAGGAAATACTAACACCACCGGCTGACAAGCAAGTAGAAGTCTTCCAAATGACACAAAATGGATGTGGGTAAAGTCAGCATTTCTGTTGTTCCAAGGTTTGAATATTCCATAAATCATCTATTATTACTCTCCGCATTTGGACCAAACCTGGCAGCCTGCTTCATACCAAAGCAAGCCCCCAACAACCAGCTCCTCTGTCAGCTCATGTCCCGTATTTGATTTCTTCATCCTTTGCAAAAACATTCTCAGACTTCAGGCTAATAACTAGCTTATTACATTTCAAACTTCCCTCAGGCTAAAAGTTATTACTGGGGAGTACAGGAATGTGTCTGGAATGCAAAAACAACCGGGGTGAAAAATCAGTGGGCTCTGAACTGGTATAAATAGATAGTTCACTACGGAAACTCATCTCTTCTCAAAAAACCAAAACCACAAGACAGTGGCCCACTATCTCCTCTAGTTGATCTACTGGTAAACTGATTCAGCCAGTCTTCCAGCTCTTAGGAAGCGGCATCTCATGGCTACACAAAATACAGTATAAATAATGTTTCTGTTACGCTTGCATGGTAGATAGCTAACTACTCTGTGTAATCTGTTGATAAACTGATGTATGAGACGGTAGTTTCCGGATACGCCAAATACTTTTGCAAAAGAAATGCAAAGAAATGGAGAAAGAGCTCTTCCTGTGGAAGCTTTCTTTACGGTTAACGCGATACCACATTAACACGTTTCTTGACAGAAAGTTGCCATTATGAAAACTAACTTCAGTCCACGCAAATTCCTGCATCACCCTCCACCTTGCAACGCCCAGGCAACTTCAAGCAGAGTATTAAACCGTGAGATCAGCACGCATAGCGTGAAAGTCTCTTCTCTTTTTCCAGCCCCTCTGCACACAGTAAGAAAGTAGTCCTGCAAGGTACCTAGAAAAACAGGCCCAGGAAATTCGGGGGTCAGCCCCCCCGCCAGCTTGAGTTTTGGGGCTTTGGGCTGGTGTTGTGCTGTACCTGCGTAACTGAAATCCCTCCTCATTTAGACGTGGAGTTATTAGAAGTCTCTTAATCACTTTGAAGGACACTGGGAAAAGTAATGATCACATTACAGTACTGCAGAAGAAGGTGCTTGTGAAAACTACGTATTTAATTGCAGCCATACCTGTAGATAGAAAGCTTAAAAAAAAAAAACAGCGAAAAAACTAAAAATCGAGTGAAAGCACAGAAACAAAAGAAACACCCCTTCCCCTACCAAACTCCACAAAAAGGGCTCTCGGCGATACTTAGCAAAACTGAAAGAAATCCAGCAAAGGCTGAGTATTTCCCCGACCCCCGTACTTGCTTCTGTGCTGCCGTCGCCATTTGCTGTCAAAACTCTGTTAAAATTGGAAGGGGCACCTCTCTGGCCCAATTTCTTTGCACTTCTACCAAATCACTTCCCTAATGAAGTCTTTCATGATTTATTTCAAGATTCAAGCGTTCAACAACAAAATTCCTCAATGAAGAATGAAGCATTTTGCGGGATTATTTTTTTTCTTTCCCTGAGGTTAGGGATAAAGATTTCTGAGAAACATGATGAATCACAGTGGTTTTAACTTACTCATCTTAAAAAGTGTTTTCTTTTTTTAAACTGATAACAAGCAATTCTTTTTTTCAAAAATATCTAAGAAATGCTATGAGCTTGTTTGAATGAGAAAGAGAACACGCTTTTTCTTACCCTCACGCTTGTATATACTATTTTATGCAAAAGGAGCATTTTATAACCAACTGCTGACACTTTTCAGTATCACCCTGAGATAACCAGTATCATCCCTTGCTGGTTTAGAAGCAACAGCATCTCTAGAGTATAGCAAGGCTGCTCCAGAACTCAGAGATGCATAGGAAGTTTCAAAACAGAAAGACTGACAGTGTTAAAAGCGCCCTTCAATTTACAATGCCTTCCTCGAAGGAAATGGAAATTAAACGTCCAACATAATGAAATTAAAGACACTGATTTCATTGAACGGTTTTAAACAGAGTGCATGACTTACAGGTAAGTTCACAGGTTACTCGGTACCTATATTCCCCGACACTAACATCAAAACCTCAATCACACAGGTCTACGTCTCAGTTTTCACATTTTTGTGCGCAGTGAAATCTCTACTCTTTATCGGCATTTTGCCCTCCTCCTGGGTGGACTTCTGACCACACTTCACTCCTCCTTCCTTTGCTTTTGCATACTCTCCTTTCTTAACCAGCAATGCAAACATTATGGAAGAATTTTACGTTGAAATAAAGAGTATCTTCCCAAATGATTAAATCTAAAAAGCTTTGTTAACAAACTTGTTTAATAAAAGTTTACTTACTAAGAACACTACAAATTAAACAAATATGTTGTGAGAGTAAGTTTTAATATGAAGGAAGACGTGTCGGTGCTGTGGGTATCATGTAGAAGTGAGATATTTTCTCCCTTAGAAAGCATCATCATAGGATATCTCAGAAACACCAGGAAAAATCAGACTTAAGTATATTACAATATATACAAGCATGCAAATAATGCATGACTAATATAGCAGTCTTCCACTGGAGCTTATAGAACGATCACCACTTCTGCAGGGAAAAAAGAAAAATCAAAAGTTGTACCAAAATGGGCAAGCCCGAATTAATTGCATCGCGCAGCTACTAATTTTAGAAGAAGGCCTCCCTGATCTCCCAGCGCATGCTGAACCCGAAAAGGCCCAGCAGGTTACGCGCACAGCCAGCAGTTTTTGTTCCACTTGAGGCACTTCCCCAGGCTGGAAACCTCTGTTCGTATCTCTTAGGAAAATGCAACTTCAAAATGAACAGCATTATCCTCCTGCAGAGCACAAAATCCAACCTAAAACAAACTTTTTGCGCTAAACCCGTAATTCGGTGTCCTTTTTTTCCAATTAGCTGCCTAGTCCCCAGAAGGACATTTTCATTTTTCATTGATCCAGGCCACTGGAATTTCATGCAAGAGTTCACTTGGGAAACTGGAACAGGAGCATATAAACTTACAACTGAGAAAGGAAATACTTTTCTAATAGTTACTGGAGGGCTCCACTGAGTCATAGCCATCTACCAAAGGTATTACACAACAGCTGGGTGTCCTGTTTGTAGAATAAAAATAATATATAGGATATGGAAATCATATAGTGTTTCTTAAAAAGAATTTCTCATATGAACCATACACAATTTTTTTTTTTTTTTATTTATGAAGCTGCCACAATCTTAAGGAGCAAGCTCTGGTTTTAAAAGGAGGCATGCTTTTCATCTTTTATGTCAGAAGCATAAAAGCTGTTTACTTCAGAGGAAAACTGATTATTTTACGTCTGCTCTCCCATTAGCACCAAAGCACAAGCAAAGCATTTGTCTTTTCAGCCGGTGCGGCACGGTGCACGCATCCAGGGCAGCTGCACTTTCTCTCCCAGGCAAACCAGCAGAGAAGCCTGGAGGTAAAAAAAAAAAAAACCACACAACAAGAAAAACCACAAACCCAGAATATAGCTGTGCTCAGTGAAGCCTGAATCCGATCTTTTGGTGTGAAGCCTGTGTTGCTTTTAGATTGCCACTTCATCTACTGGAGGGTACAGCAGGTTCAGGGAAAGATTTGCCAACTCAAACAGGGAACTGTTGTGAGGACTATCACAACAGCTACTCTTTGTTCAAGATAACAAGGTGATTGCAGGAGTTCAGCTGAGGGGCCCATAACGACATCAGAAACTGAGTAAGATCTCACGGGGGAAAAAAAAAACAAACAGTATTTCAGGAAGACACAGGATAGCTACGGCTCTCTAAAGCAAATAAATAAAAACACTGGGTACTGAAATAAGGCTCAGCCCATTTTTGCCCGACGCACTAAAAATGCTGGGCAGAGACGGTGATCCCAAAAGAGAGGAGCAGGCAATACAGAACCTGCCCTGAGAAACCCACCCTTCTAAAATGCTTCAGTTTATA
Organism: Phaethon lepturus; assembly: GCF_000687285.1. Lineage (NCBI taxonomy): Eukaryota > Metazoa > Chordata > Aves > Phaethontiformes > Phaethontidae > Phaethon > Phaethon lepturus. Next base: position 28,995 of record NW_010538187.1, on the reverse strand, counting down.
CGCTCTCTCCCGGGAAAAGAAACTCAGAGGCCAACGTCTTCGTCTAGTCCAAAGCGAAGACTCCACTGACCTCCCCAAAGGCTCTTCATCATCTTTATTATCTGTGACAGAAGGCGTAACGCGAGCAGTGCCCCGGGACCGTGCCCCCGGCGCAACTCCGGACGCTCCCGCGAGCGCCTGCGGCACCGCTGCCACCCGGCCCCTCTTGACGGCCAGCATCTCCTCAGGCGCCCCACGGACCTACGCAGCTGCGGCATGCAGATTCACGCTGCGCTTGCGGCCCGCTGTCCCTCCCTTCTGAAAATGAAAACAAAAGATGCTCCTTCCCCTCCCTCTACTTCTGTTCGCAAGCGGGTGGATCTGCGCAGCTCTGGATCTGCACCGTTTTGTCCCCTGTGTTTCTCTCATTCTAAGGAGAAGAGGAGGAGGCAACCCTGTAATTACGTTTTGGAATATTTTTCCCTGAAAAAAGGGGGAATAAAACCATGGATTTGTGTTAAACTTGAGCTCAGAGTAGATACTTCCAAGTCTTATGCCGCACTCAAGAGACAACACAAGGCAGGTCCCAGGAGAGAGAATTCAGAACCAGGCTCTAAGCCTGGCAGCCCCGTGGGTTGGTGGGCCCAACTTCTGGCCAGCTTGTTCCCCAGGAGGCAGAGCCGAACCACCGACCGGGCAGACAGACATCAGGCCATGCTTCACAACCAAGAGCGGCAAGAAGGGCCTCTGAGGAGCGCTTATCAAGTTGCACATGTTTTCTTCTCCAGATCCCTCCTGCAAACTCCTCTGCTGCCAGGAGTACTACAAAGAAAGCTTCTCGACGGTCAGAAATTAAACACGTCAGACTGGCTTCATCAAACAGGCGCGGATGTTCCCTACTTCACTGAGTAGGCTCAACCCACCCTTCCACTTGCAGAGGAGAGCCACCAAGTGCGGGAGGTTTTGCGATGAAGTTCTCCAGTTGCATTCTAGAACCCCTCCTAGGAGAGGAACCAGGATGCACCAAAACATATACTAAGGAAGAGTCCAAGTCCTTACAAGACAGCTAAAATCCACCATGCAACTTGCGGGAAGCGGGCAGGAGGCTGATTTTTCCTCTCTCTGCCTTCTCTGCTATGCTTGCCTCCACACAGATGAGTGGCAGCGGTTATGGAGAAAGGAGTCAGCCCTGCTCATACCTCCCTGATCGTGAAAGCGAGGTTTCGTGTTGCCCCCTCCCCACGCTGCCGTGCCTTAGAAATGGCGTGTTTACATGAAGCTGAAGAAGTAAAATACTGGAGTGCTCTCAGATGGAGGTACATGTCATCTAGTGCTGGTACACAGGTTTGGTCTGCCTCCTCTCCACAAAGAGCAGGAGCTCCTCAATTTGCAGATTGCACTTAGAGTAAGAAAACAACTCTACGTTACCACTGAGTTCGTGGCCAATACCGAATTGGGGGGGACGGGACACAATGACATGCTGGGAACAGTCAATATACCGGTAAATCAGGCTGATATTTAGCGAGACCTCAGCAGCAAGAGCATACCGGTGAGCTGAGAGAAGCTGTCCTTCCTCTCTGTTCAGCACCCGAGATGGCACCCAGAGCACCATGGCTAGTGTTGGGTTCCCCAGACCAGACAGACACCTGACACAGTGGAGCGACGCCCGGGTGGGCCACCACGATGATTAGGGGGCTGAAGCACACCACGTGCAAGGACAGAGTTGGGTTTCGGCAGCTTTGAGAGGAGAAGATGGCAACTACCTCATGGGAGGCTTGGGAGAAGAGAGAGCCAGGCTCCTCTCGGAGACGCACAGCGGTAGGACAAGATACGATGAGGACAAACTACAGCTGGGGAGATTCATAACAACCAGCTCTAACTAAACCTCTTCTGAGCACGAGTTTGGACAAACACCTCCAGAGGTCCCTGAACAACCTATGTTATCCTCTGAAGCCAAGCAGCTGCCACATAGAAAACTATAGGAAAAGTTTTGCTTGTCTCAAAGATCTGCTATCTGCCTGTTTGGTTTAGATTTTCATTGATGCAGTCGAAGAATACATAGTGAGGAGGAAGTTTTCCAAGTTTTCATCATATTTAAAATTCCTCTTTGTGCCCTAATCTTCAAAAAGAAAGGTCATAATAGATTAATTTTTTTCAAATCAGGTAAATCTGAATTCATCATGAATTTTGTCCAATTGACAAAAACCACGGGCAAGCACTGCTCAGTAACCATCACCACCGTTCGGAACAGCAGCCCCGTAACCATACCTGCATCTTATAGGAAACCCTGGGTGCTGCAATAAACATTATAAGCCTGTATGTTATTAAAAAAAAGAACATCTATGTCTTTTTCAGTTGAGATTTCAACATATTTCCTACAAACATTTTTATCGCTATTTCTTCAGAAATAACACCGTTTAACATCATGTATAAGAAACTCCCACCCTGTTCTCTGAGGAATTTCCACCATAACCTTCACCTGGCCTTGGAAAATGCTGACCACATATATTGAAATCATGCTTATGCACTGAAAGCTTCATGAAACATCTCCAGTGAGATGCCTATATGGGGCAAGACCTTCTAACTCCCTCCTGATATGCAGCGATAAACCGAATCTCAAGTCCTGGCATTGAAGGAAGAAAGACTCAAAGAGATGAACTGGTTCACCTGACTCAAAAGCATGAAGGTTACAGCTGAGAAATAACAACTTTAAATGCCAAAGTAGTTATTTTTATCACTCCCTCTCATTTAAATTTAAAGCAGGACAGCACTACTGACATTGTTAGGTGCCGGTGTTGTTGAAATGCAATGGGAATCAGTATTTTTTTTTTCCCAGGAAAAGAGAGCTCTCTCACTCTCAACAGCTCTTCCAATACGAGTTAACATGATGAATAAAAAATATGCGGCATATTGAATGAAAAAGAAATCTGGGAACAGCTCTAACCGCTCTGAATCTGCAGTACAGATTTTATTACTCTTTTGCACAGTGAGGCAGAGCATACTTGCAGCAGCCGCCTACTTTCCAGATCAAAAGAACATGAAGCTCTTATCAAGCACCACACTACATATTTCCAGGTTGAAGGAGAGTCCAGACCACAATTTAATGAGACATGATTCCGATTCTCACTCTTCATACGGATCTCCATAAACTTCCCACTAAGGCCATGCATCACAGCAATATTCTTCTGGTAATCAGTTTAGTTCTTGTGTTTAAACTGGTTTCCTCCAGAAGGTTAAAAAAAAAACAGGGAACGAGAAAACTGCGAACAGTGAAGTCATGTAAAGCCTTCATGGCAAAATCATTTTAAATTCAAATTTAATTGGAATATAGCAGCCTAGGAAATTATGGTTCTAAACCACTAACAAGCGAGGGAATGTTTAGTAACCCCAAGCAAAAATCCCCTGGCCTCTCTAGCAGCACAGTTCAAGCTTGAAGCTTTAAATCTATTTATAGACCTCGGGCACATATCACTACAATAGTTGATTGTGCTTTGCAGCTGTTTTGTATATCTAGAAGGGCAGGAAAGAACAGACTGCACTTTGATCTTTCCCTTTTTTGGAGTATTGAAACAACAACAAAAAAATGCCATTAGAAAGGACTCAATATTTTTGAATCACAAGGCTACATGTTCCAAAAGCCACAGCTTACACTAAACATGCAGGGCTTAGAGCTAACATGTTCAATTGTTTACCGTGATTATAAACACAGGCTGCAGAAAATATTTATTCTAGAAGCACGCAAACTATTTTACCTATCATGAAAACATATGCCAAATCTAATTATAGGAGTCTTTACTCCCCAAAGCATCTGTTGTTAAGTGACACACACATAAAATTAAGATTCAACCCGAATGCAACTGCATCATAAATTAGCACTTAGCATTTCTTGGGCAATACAAGAAATGAAGCATTTGCTCTAGATATCGTTGTGGGATAAGAATTAACTACATACAACCTGTAAAACCTGTTGGTATTAAAGCTTTATGACTTACACAAATGTACTGGAGCTAACGCTACTGAAGGCTAATACATGTTACTCACGAAAGCCAAACCAGCGATTCCTACCTTATAAAGCGTGCTGGCCCTTTCTGAGCTCTGAGGTTAGGGAAGGATCTACTGGCCACTCTTACATTCTTACTACATGTATCCCTCTAGCATTCAAACAGCTGGATGATGGTCAGTACTATGGTGAGAAAAAAAAAAAATCTAAATTTTTTAGCAATAGAAAGAAAGGAAATAAGCATGAAGCAGGCACCTTCAGAGACCTGGCTGCACCATGTCTAGTTTCCCTGAAGAACATTTCTAATCAAATGCTGATAGGATTTAAACATGGCAGTAAAACGTAAAATGGGATATAAATGTACAGTTTACAATCACTGTCTAAATGAGTGTGGATAGCTCGTTTCCAAACAGCCCCACAGACTGAAGTACATAAATATGTTTAAAACGTAGCAAATGAGCAGTCTGTAGAAGTTATTTAAAAAAAAAAAAGGCACCATTAGAGAAAATGAGAAGGTAGAAGAGCTTGCGGCGAGCCCCGCAGTACCACAACCAGACCTTACCGACTGCGCAGCACGCCCGGGGATCTCCCTGCGGTACAGCAGGCTGCGGGGCAACCCCAGCTCTTCCGCGCTTTCCAAATGTTGATTCAGGTATGTCAGGGAGAGCAAATAAACAACTCACTGAATTAGCGAGATGGAAAAGTAGCAGTAGGCTGCAGGAAATGCAGCAGATCAGATGGAGGAGAGAACAAATCTGGAAGAGGAAAGTTGGCAAGATGAGACTTTCGTTAAGTGTTAAACAGCCCCCGCGTTATCCCTATTGCACGATCGGCAGAGCGCATTCGATGATTATGAACAAAGCTTTTAGACTGTTAAATATGTAAGATAGGACATGAGATAGTACTTTTTCAAACCTAATTTTAAAAGAAATATTTAAGTATATTCATACCCTGAATACAGATTTACTTCTGCTGTGGCGTGTATCTCTGTCGCATCCGTCTCATTTATTTAAACTAGAGCTCACAGGGATAGAGGTTTTTTGGAGTTTTTTTTGCTTTTAGAGCACTTGAGAGTGTTCTTGATTTTCATTATATCATTTATATCATTCATATATTTATAATTCATATATCATTTATATCATTCATATATCATTTATATCATTATATATTAGATGCTAATACACAAAAAAATAATTTATTAAAGAAATTATTTCTATTAGGGTAATAATAAAAATGCTACTACATCACCCCAATCACGGGTATGGGAGCGGTAGAGCAAGGATTTATTGCTAAGGATATAACCATGTTTCACTGTACACATTTGAACAACCAATAATTTTTTAAAAAATTGAGACCTTTTTTTTTTTCTTTCATGGCCACAAAAGCTTTTACAAACCATTTGATTTTTCACTGAATAAGGACTACTGGTAGCTGCTACTAGAGAAAGTAAAGCAATATAGCGCTTTGACAGTGGAGAGCTGGTCCTGGAAAGGCATCTCCAAAACCACAACTTCAAAATATGACTCAGTATTAGCAGGCAGCATTAAAGAAAGAATAAACACGAGAAAGCGTGAGCTGACAAAGATAGCAGCAGCATCTATGGAGACCACGACAATTAAGACTTGTAACTGTGTATATCGCCGACAAATTTGTTAATGTGGTCCAAGCAAGAAAGGTAAGAAAACGCACTGAAAAGCTCCAGGGTACTGACATTCTGCAGTGCGATCCAAGACTGATTTTTTCCCTTTTAAACTCATTATTTTAAGAGCTGGAAAAGCTGAAATCTAGAAAGATCTCTCATGCTATTCTCTTCTAAAAAACTTTTAGTAAAAACATGTTTTACATACAAAATCTAAACTTTCCAAAGCGGGCTAAGCTATAATTATTAATGGCATTCCAGATGTGTGTTACCTGTTATCATAATTACTCTTTTCGACAGAGGGACGCCTCCCTGCAGTATTATTTCTAAAGTAAAACACGTTAAACATTAAGTTCAAATGTCAGGTTGGCTCAGGCTGAGCTAAACTTTAGCTTTAAGTCGTGTACAGCTGTTGTGCAATGTCAAAGCACGCTAAAAGCTTCCATCTCACTGGTTTCATGCCCATGTGGAAGCCAGCCAGACTTGATGACACAGATAGGATACAGTAAAGCTTGTATAATTACTGCTAAACACAAGAACTGCGCTAAAACAACACTTGCAATCTTCCTTAAACCCGCAAGAATGGGAAATCCAGAGGAGAGTCCCTCAACCGAGGCCATGGAACAAGGTACTTCCAGACGCAAGGTACGATAAATACCCTATTCTTGCAAAACACAAGGGCTGAAGATCAAGTTCGAAAGAGAGAGAGAAAAAACAAACTCTGCTTGCCGGGTGAGACGCCCGAGCTGAGAAAAGTTAATTAACGATATCCGTAAGGGGCAACACAAGAACCCCCCAGAGATGCCTCCCCAGGGAGCACCGCACACGCCAGCAGCCAGTAGAAGCCGTGGACTTTGAGATGACTCAACATCAGCATTTGATGAAGCCAGCTCCCACTGCCTGGCCATTTTCCTCATTTTGGGGTTAAACAGCTCCACATCCATCCTGGAATACACGGATAAACCTCCGAGAACCATCGCCCATCAATTTGTGTTTGCAGACCTTCGCGGGAGACGAGTGACAAACGCGTAAGGGATGTGAGGCACCACCGCCGTCAAAGGCGTTATTTGTGACCAGTTTGAGATGCACTTTCCAAAATACAAATGCAACTTTTAGAAAACGTTACCGTTTTAACAAGCAATGGTGCATACTAACAGATCCCTAGAAATACTTTTACAATTGAAACATTACACGCAGTAACCACTATTTATACTTCAATATGTCAGCCTTAAATATTTACTTTTCCACTCACTCAGTTTACATTATATGCCAACAGAGCACTTTCTCGCATCGTTTAAAGAGCTTATAGAAATTTAAAATGCTCTGAGCAATAAGGAAAAGTGTTATAATTCAAATTAAATGATGAGAAAAGAAAAATCTTTGCTACCTTTTACCCAAAATTGAATTTTATGCAAAGATCCATGATTTTTGCAAATGACTTCGCAATGTTCCTCCTGATAAAAGACTTTTTTTAAAAAAAAAAACAAAACAACAAAACCAAAACAAACCGTTTTGAACTTTAAACCTCTATCTAGGCTTTACATCACTACACGGCGACCATTCATCAGTCAGGAGCATCATGTTATTCCCCTGCCCTACGGGTTCTGGAAAGCCAAAGATTCTAGTTAAGAGTAAGTAAATGTTTATACTTTTAATCCGCACGTTGGCAAGGCTGTATCAGCAGCGCTACTGGACATTTTTCCCAGAAAGCGAATGCGCTGGGCGGCTGTATTTTGGGAAGAAATGGTTGTTTCCTCTTATGGCCCCCAGAGTCGGAGGCTGTGGTCTGCACGGGGGGAAGGCAGCGAGCACCCTCGGCTTCACCCTAAGGCGCTGTCACCCCTGGGAAAGCTGTTCTTCCCACAGGCATCCCGATTCTTCCCTTCCTAATACCCATTTATTTTCAAGTGCAAAAGGGGTGCTCCACATTGTATTATTTACTTTCCGTTTTGCTCTATTGTAAATCCCATAAATCCAGAGTTAAAACAAACTACTTGGATTGAAAAAGGTTTATGGGCGCTTCCCAGCCCTCCAGAGATGGGCCCCTTTCCTGCAAAGGAACCGTCAAGGGGCTCGGCTACTCTGCCATTTCCACCCTTAAATTTTCATGGTATTAAAAACAGCTAAAACGGGTTCTGAAGAACGAATGGCCTGGAGATTCACTGCCAATTCATCAACATTGAGATTGCATAATGGTCCGGATCGCAGCCCGTAAAATTAAAAGGATGACTATGATCCTTTCCAATCAAGTTTTTGGCTGTTTCTTCAGGAATCCTGTCCTGATTGGCACATTAACTGGACAACTGTGAGGAAGAAAGCAAGAGACCGGCGGAAGCGGGGAAACCCCCGTAGCGACCTGCTGCAGACCGACGAGGAACGCCTGTCCGTCAGCCGGTCTGCTGCACCAGCTTCCAACCATCCCACCACAGCTACTAAGTCCCATTACTTCACTTTCTTCCTTTGCTTCAGCTTTTCACTCCTTCAGTTGTTACCGAACACTGAATCAACCCTTTTTTGTGGCTTCAATCTCAGAGTGGAAACCTGGAAGGAAGGACTGGAAGGAAAGGGAAGGGGCATAGGGAAAAGTAAGAAGCTGGAGGCAGGGAAGGAAAACATTTCTAAGATTTTATTAAAGAAGGTAAAACAGATTTTCCAAATGGCAGTTGGGAAGCTAATGCCATCCAACAGCCCTAATCCACACGGAGGGGAGGAGGCAAAAAACCCACGCAGCCATGTGAACACTGCATCACGTTACAAGCAGCAAAGCCTCATTACCTCTCCTACTTAAAAACCCTTACCTGGCTTCTGCCCCTTTCCTAAAAGCAAAAGCTGAAATTCTGAATGAAGGTAAACTCCAAGCAGCGCTTAACAACAAACGCTGCACTAGTGGAGAAGAACCAGCCTCTTAAAACGTATGCATTTTCCCTTGTCTTTCCTTAATTTAATTTGAATAAAAGTTATGCTAATGCGAAGAAAGGGGGAGAGCTGGCTAAGAAGGGAATAAAAAAAAAAAACCCAGAGTGCCAGCGAGCCACAGTGACTGAGGGATACAGCCTCAGGAGCATTAATGCCAAGCCTGGATGACAACTTGTAGGGATGTAGCTTCGCTGGTTGGTTATTTGCACAAGCTTACGGACCCGGGAAAACTGCAGGACACTGTAGGGAACCACCTAACCTCCTGTATGGAAAAGCCTGCAGAGCAACGCACCGCGGCCACCGCCGGCATCGGCTGAGCACCAGCCTGGTAGGCAGTCCCTTGTCCTCCAGCAAACAACGTCCAACTCCAGCAAACTTGAAAAAAACCTGCATCTGGCAACTGGATGGAGAAATTAAAAAACTGTCTGCTTTCCGTCAAAAGACAGGATTTCCTTTATTGGACTAAACCTCAGGTCTATCCCAGTTGCATCAACCCCACGCACGTGGGAGACTGGAGAAACGGGCCACCAGTTCTCCCTGGTGCTTCTTGGGAGCACGCTGTACCAAACCAGTAAAGACTTCAAATTGCTCAGCACAGCTTGCTTTCTAATAAAAGAGCACCAGTGAGGCGAGTGAAATATATTTATATTTTGATTTTTTCCCCCCAATCTGAGCTTAAAACTTGATTTCTACAACCTGTAGATAGATAGATCCAAGTGAGTTAGGGACACAGCTCCCACTGCGATTTCAAATCCAAAGTAAATGCAAGGTATAGCCTGGATAAGTTCAGGACTTGTAAAAGTTCAATGCTGTAGAAAATGTTTAAGTTATAAGGAAGTTACAACAGGAAATTTAAATTATTAGATCTGGCACCGTTACATCAGATTTGAACAAAACCAAATAAAAGACTCGAGCTTCAAACTCGGAGAATAAATTGTTGAGGAAAATGGATACAAACGTATGCTGGCAGCCTTGTATTAAACACGGCCCTGTGCAATTTAACAAGAAAATTAGAGATGTAAAACCGAATAAAACAGATGCAAAGAAATCTTTCGGTAAGAGCCCTCGTATAAACCGATTAATATAAACAATACGATCCTCTAAAACTTCCTGAGACCCTTAAAAGTATAATACTTCAAGTCAACAATTTCCCTGATTATGAAAATAAACACAATTGATTAAAAAAACAAAAAAAGACAAAAAAAACCCCAACCAAAACACCATACAAAACCAAACTGGGGGGAAGGGGGAGGAGGGGGGAAAACAGTCTCAAGTTTTAGGTACCTAAAAACAGCCCTTGAAGTGATCCTCCCCTAAGGATATTTTCATCTTAGTCACGTGTTTTTTCTAAGGTATTTTTATTTAGTCTCCCTGTACATAACTGCAAGGAGCGAACTGCTAACATGATATTAAATCAATTATCTGATGTCTCCCCTCATCGCTGAGAGAGGCATTAAGTCTGAAATATTACCAATAAAGTCATTAGGCTCACTGACCTCAGAGAATGTTCTCTCACACACGTATTGTTTCCATCACTTGTCTCAGTCAAAAAAAAAAAGTTTATTTTCTTAATCTTTGATACGAGTACTTTGATAATTACCTGCTTATCAATAAGCAAGCCTACACACTTGTACTAGTAGATAAGAAAAAATATAAAAGTAAGAAGAGAAAATATTTGAGAATGTTTCATGATACGCATACGCTCTTGTTTACACAGAAGCGAAGAGGAAATAGATCTTTTAGGACTCGTGGCTCATACTTTCACCCAAATCACCCGTTTTTTCACTTTCACCTTACCGTTTGCAGTATCAATGTGGAAAATAGAACAGCTCAGACAACCACCTTTCCAAATAGCTACGTCTGGTTTGTTTTTGCAGGTTTAGACAGCATGAGTGAAGTTTCCAGTTAAACAGACCTGGAAACGTTACGGCAAGGCTCGCAGACCAGAGCGGAATAAATTCCGACAACAAAGACATTTGTAATCACAAATCCTTATCACACCAGTGTACCCACAACAAAAAACACCTTCAGACCAGGGATCGCCGGCGCTGCAAACCGAAGCCCGGGTAACTGAAGTGGAATTGGATTCGGCTGGCCCAGGTGAACACAGATAAGCACAGAAAGAGAAGACATAACAGCCAGATTCGCTCACGCACAGGCAACACTGACCTGGACTGTCCCATCTACCTGGCGGGGACATCGGCTGCCTCTGCGGCGGAGGCACCCCTTCACGGACAGCTAGGATTAAACAGATATCCAGCTTCTACCTTGGCTTTTTATACGGCTGCAGCATCCAAAGGCTTTGACAGGAAAAGCAAAAGAAACCCCCAAAACATTGGTTCCGAAAAGAATGTTCCGAACTAACAGCTCTGAACTAACAGCATCAATGCATTTATTTATATACCTACGCGTGCATGCGTATAAAGATACAAATTAATAGCAATGCATGCTGAATTTCCACCTGTAGCAAACACTCTGAAAAAGCAGAGACTGGTTAGGTGTCACAAAAAGAAAAGAAAAAGAAGGAACACACTCCACGAAGCACCTTGCTCTGTTCAGCAGCTGTCATTAGGAGGTAGGGCAAGCGTACAATTATCTATTGTAGATAGATGTTCAACAATAGGTTTTCATTTCAGAAACAGGTACCACGATACCCACACACATCTGGGTCAGCATCTTGCAACCTGCGTGGGCAAACCTGCATCTGTGTCCAGCCCTGGAAACACGCTGCTGGGCTACCAAGACTGCCAGGTACTAAGCTGTCGGAGAAAGGACAGGCACAGCTTTAGCATTACGTTATTACGCCGTGTAGCTTGCGATGACAGCAAAGACCATCTCTATCCACTCCAAGCGGAGCGACTCTCTTTCATTGCGTGTCCTGAGTCAGACAGTTCACGACACACAAAAAAAACAACCAAACCAACAATTCCCTCCCCGCCATCAGTAAATCAGCAACAAGTTCTGTGCCAAATTATTCAAAAAGAGGATTAAAATTCTTTTAATGCCATCTTGCTGAAATACTGCATCTTTCTTTGCAGCGGCACGGGTAAGCTGTTATAGCAGCAATCAAGCACTATTCACAGCTTTCTGATCCTTTCTAGAAGGTGGTAAGTTATTTTCACAGGAGTAATAAAGGAATAAGGCTCGAAAGCGTGCTGACCAGCCCAGGCACTCACCTGCCCCAAGGCCAGCCATCCGAAACAGCCCCTGCAAGACAGTTCCTTAACTTCTCCTTAAGCTGCTTAAGCTCAGCCTAAGCTGCTGCTGCTGTTTCCCCAACACACCCAGTGCTTTTGCAGCGATTTAAGTGCAGGGCTTCTCGCTCCGTCTCCTCTCCGCAGGCAGCCTTCGCCACGGCTGAAGACCATGGCTATCCCTCCCGTCCCGCTTTTGACTCCGGACTAGAACAACTGCAACTCCTTTGCTCTTTTCCAGCCATCTAACTGTCTCGGTCGCTCTCTCATGGGCTCTCTCCATTTGGTTCACGTCTTTTTTGTTTATGTTTCTTCTATTACTGAAACTAAATTTATGAGATTTAAGGACTAAAGAAGAAACACCCCACAAAAAGCGACCCAGGTTAGTTTTCTACAGATTTCAACTTCCTATATTCTCTTCCCTCGCACTGTCACCCAACATCCCTTTGATTTCCACTTCCCCACTGCCTCCCAGTTTTTCTAAATACCATCACAAAATTCCTCTCTAATTTACTTCTCAGAAGATACAATCTAATGGGTAATTAAAAATACACAAGAAAACTTAGGAATAATTATTTTCTCCTAACAGTTTTCATCCAATTAAAATATTTTGCTGCTATTAATGCCTGCGAGGCTTATCTTCAGTTGCAAGAGAACAAAGAAAACAAACACTGAAAATTTATCTAAATAAGCCACAATATTTTGAGAAAAGCTACCATGGTGCTATGGGACCTTGGAAACTTGCAGCAAAATATGTGAGATATTGCTCAGAAGTAAGTTTTGGTCTTCAGTTCTATGGTTAGAAACCATCGTAATACCTGTATCTGTAAATCCTACCTTTTCTAGTTTACAACGTATTTCACATCAGGAAAATTTCATTGGAAACACTATGACAACTCCCACCAAAGTCCACCACTGCCTCCATTTATTTATGCTTTTGAATTATTAGCACACAAACATTAAAGAACATTAAAGTAAATAAAAAGGGAGAAATAAATTACAGCATTAACATACGACCAGCTACACTAAATTGTAAATAAAATACAGAGTCGGGGGGGGGGGGGGGGTGTGGGGCGGCGCTGCTAAGTTTGTTTATAAAGGAGTCTGGTTCTCTTCCAAGTTTCACGTTCCAGCCTGAAAATAACTCCTTAAAACAGCTGTCAGGTTTTTTTGGGGGAGAGGGAGAGTGATCTACCAGCAAATATGATCTTTCTTTAGAAGCGCACAAGTTATCATGGGTAGTAGCTGGTGCCTCACTGAGAAAATTCAACTGCTATGCGGCCCCTAAAATCTGCAGTCAAGAATGTAAAGGAGCATCCAAAAAGAAAAACTAACCTCCACGGAGAGACCCCGACATGTGAGTTCATGGAATAGAGAAGCACCGTCATCCCCATGCTCAGACCAGACGGGAACTAATCATCTCCCACTGGCCCAAAAAAAATCAGCCATTAATCTTCTTTTCACTTCAGATTCTTTTAAAACTTTTTTTTTCCCCCCTAACTTATTTAAGTAGATTTTTTTTATTTAAAATTTTAAAAGGCAATATATTTAAAAATCAAGTAATTAAAGCTCCAAATCTCGTACTAGTATATCCTAAAGGCAATCATGAAGGAACTCAACAACGTACTGAATGCACTGTAAACAGGTTAGTGCTTACCTTTCAGATGTCCATGTATTATTATACACTCGGCCGCTCTGCTGTCTTGGCTGATAAAACTGCAACTAAAAATATGTAATTTTTTTTGTACAACATATACTGATAGTTCAAAAACTCCAGTTTCTGTTTCATGGAGACACATTCACATCAGAAGTAGTATTCACATAAAGAGCCATGCTAAGTATTATCTGTATTCAAAATAGCCAAACATTCACTGGATATGTTTATGGCATCAATCAAATCTTCCACAGATGGGACACGTGGAGGCTCTCCGTGTTTTAAAGGTCTTGGAATTTTCTTTGGGGAGAGCTTATTAAAAAAGGAAAACAAAAAAACATCTTGGATATACTGTTGCTGCTGCAGCATGGTCTTTCCGTCTCCAACATCCAAAAAGCTGAATTCTGTTTCAGGAAACAGCATGAATCGCCCCAAACATTAGGCAGCATTAGAAAACTTTAGACCATTAAAGAATCACTTCCTTCCTCCCAAATAAATGTCACTTAAAAATCCTCTCTCTCGTAGAGCTACCGTAACATCGCAGTAAGATAAATCATTATCTGGTTTGTATTAAAGAAAAAAAAAAAGTCTACTGAAAAATATAGTTCATGACAACTTCTCCTCTCTAAGTCGCGAGGCACAGCGCTTGGCTCCAACCACGAGTGCAGGAACTGAAAACCAAACAGAAAGATGCAGACGAGCAACTGGGAAAACATGGCTAATGAGTATGTGCCACGCAAGCACCGGAGAGCAAAACAAACACCGACTGCACCATGAGAACTTACCGAGGCGATAAAGTGGACATTCTTCCTTACAAATACTGCACCTACCCGTATCCGTGAAGAGATTTCAAACGCTGCTGTGCTGAATCTGCAGACCTTCGTCCTGTTTTTGAAGTGACGATGCCTGGTATCTCCACATCCCCCCAGTCTCTGCTCATTCTAACCTCCGGACATAAATTTCCCTTTTTTTAAGACCTCACGTTCTTTTACAAATTAGTTATACTGCATACTAAAAAGGGAAAGTACAATTCTCCCCTATATTCCCCCTTACTCCAACATGGGGGAAAGAGACTATGGGTAGAAAATGTGGGACCGTGACGAGATATGAGAAAATATTCTCACCTCAGCAGAAAAAGAGTATTTGCGGACAGTGTCCAAGACAGAATTATCAAGCAACATACCCTGCGTCCCTTGAACAATGCTACTAATTTTAACTACTCACTATTTAGTCTATTTAACTCTGCTACAGTAGCAAGCACCTGGATTTCTGGACAAGCCTCAAATACAGCATTTTGGGAATCACTGTCAACAAAGCACAGCTTCGTATCAATAAATGAGCTCATTACCCGGCCTCGGCACGTGCCAGCGCTTCGTGTCGCTCATTCTGCCACAAATGCATTTTCCAAGTGAACACACGTATGACTGCTAGGGATTTAAACCTGGTTTTAGAAGTCACATAGTAGAACGTACACTAGAAATCTGAGTTACAGCAAGCCAGCGCTTCATCGTCGCGTTTTCAGGAAGCGTCCGGTAAGCTTCACTTAAAAAAAAAAAACAAACCACCCAAACCTACTTACATTAGCAATAGTTAAACTTCACTCCCTATAACTGGAGTTTGATCAGGTCTGACTTACCTGCTCTGGCAGATTATTGAATGGGCTCGTCAGAAAAATAATACATTTATCCAGTCAAACATCTTGACAATGGTTTTTCAGGGATGGGCTACACAGCTACAGATGAGGCGTTTATTCATTAAGAAACTAAAAATAGGCACTTCAGAGTTTTCAAACCAAGCACTTGGCTCACAGTATCCGTGTACAAGCAACACACATTTCATCCACACTAGTTACTCAAACACCGGGTGATCCTTCCAGTTTGCGTACAGCATTTATGTGGTAGATTTTAAACCCCTGACAAGGGAAAGGAAAGAGTAAATACTAGAGAGTAAAATTTCATCCTCCATTTGTTGTGGTTCAACTACACACTAGTATAAAAATATCCAAACGTATATAAATCAAGACATTGCCTTTAAGCTTTCTTGAAATAAAGATACATGGAAGGGAGTTTTCTTCAATTTACGAGACAGGGCAAAGTCACATCACAAAAAAAAAAGCTAATTATGCTCAAAAAATGACAACTACTTCTTTATCCTACAAGATAAACTCAACTCAAGCAGAAGGATGGGACCCTTGCTAGTTTTGCTAGATTTCGGCCCAACGCTGAACTCAAGCTGCCATCCCCTTCTTTCCTTGCTTCCGTAACGCACGCCCGCGCTGGCGGAGGAATATACTGGAATAAGTTATTGGCATTACCGGCTCACGGCTTTCTGCCTTCGCCGTGCGAGAGTGCACCTCTTGCTACAGTTGTCTTCCTTAGATAAACTATAGACCTGTTAAATAATAGATAAACTTAGATAAACTATAGACGTTTGTTAAATGCAGTTCCTGAATTGAGTATTATGCGTTTCCCCCACGCCGACTGTGGTGTTACCACAAGGTCCCAAAGATCACATTTAACACGCGCAATCACGTTGGTAATTCTGCTGTTAAAAACAACTGGCTCTTCTTTGAAATGACCCAATTCTAACTGTAAAACGTTAACAAAAAGCGCCATTTGAATTAGGAGGATTTAGTGTGTAAAAAGCTGCACCAAACATTGGTGGGGCATGGTCCAACTCCTGGGTTTACTGAGCTGAGCAAGAAATAACAAATCCTTTACTCCGAAGGGGTTAGGTAAATAATGCACGGTCGGCACAATCTAACACCGCAAAGCCTTCTCCATCACAGCAGCAGCAGAACAACTCACACAAATTTATAGCACGCTTGTCTACGACTGATACTAGGCTCAAACAAGTCAAATAATAATCGAAGTCCCAAAATAACGCAGTTTATCTAAGTGTTTCTCAAATATACTACTTCAGGGAAGCACTGTTAAATGTGGAGGCCTAGCAGGCAAATATCCTAACTTGGAAAAAAAAAAAAATCTTAATCTCCATTTTAAGACAATTTCCAACTTTGTCACCTCCTGAAATCTTGGAAAGAATTAAATGCTTAACAGATGTACTAAAACTTAAATATAGCCACATCACGCATGCATTTTTTTTTTATAACACTTAGAAAACACTGTGCCTGATCAAAAATGTCTTCCGTATGGTCTGATTCACTTTCAGTACCCGATTACGGGCACAAAATCATTACCAACTCCCGCACAGCAAACAGCCATCACCAAACTGCCTCTACCTCCGAGCAGGGATAAGCAACAAAGCACAACGGTCGTACCAGTGCTTCATCCGGGCTCAGAAACCAGCACCTTCCTCTCGGTAGCCTTCGTCTGCACATTTAAAAAAAAAAATTAAAAAAAAATAGCATCCTTTATCTCCCTTTTATCCCATCCCCTACACCAGACAAAGCAGGAGATCGCAGGCTCAGTTACCACGAGGACGCAGATCGTCGTCAAACACACCTCCACGACAACAGCAACGACCTTCCTTTCCCAGAGCCGGGCAGCTCCCACGCCGTCCCGAAGCGAACACGGCTAACGTGCAGCCTGAAAACCTCTCTTAGATGCGGCTCCTACCTTCTGTTATCAACAGGTAGGCTTTATGATGCTCCCTATTGAATATAGATAGCTAAGAAAAACTTCTATTAAAAAAATGCCCCCCGTTTGATGAACACCTAGTCATTCGTGCCACGTGAATTAAGCACTTTCCAAGTTGGTTAAACGTGATTCAAGCATCTGATTATTCAGAAATAACGGACTGCAAAGACAACTCAGAATATTTTCCTGTAAGAAGCATCCTAAGGATGCACCTATTTACCGAAATGCTATATATACACATACCTATGTATGTCTAAAAAGCAAATAACAGCAGCTTTATGTAATTAAGATTTTTGGACTTATTTGTGGAAAACTATCGTCAAATACCAAGTTAAAGTAGCCGACACAGGTAAGAAAGTGTGACTTCAGTGAAGACTAGCAGACCTTTTGTTTACCTCTGTATCCACAGCAAATTCCAGCAGCCGCAATATTTCATAACCCAAGATGTATATGTTATTTTAACATCCTCAGCAGAAAAATTCAGTTGCTGATCGTTATGGATTCCGGAACCCGGGCTGAGGCATGGGGGGTGTGTGTTTCTGTTAAGTGGTTTATTTGGATTGTGAAATGACTTACAATAAATTTTCTCATCCTCACGTGGTATTTTTACGAATTCTTTCTGCTTCTAGTTGATGCCACATTGCCAGGCAGCAAGTAAAACATTAAATATTATTCATATTGTCTCAGTAGTAACTGATATGTACATATGAGAGAGAATCTCTTTCACAACCTGTATCTTAGCAGCAAGGTCAGCCCCAAATAGGGAGTCGGAGGGAGCAAAATGAGTAAAATCCTTCTGTTTTCCTACACATTGTTATCAAATCAGAACACAGTTTTAAAAACTGGAAAAGGTTAGAAAAGCCTTGGATTATCTGCTGCTGTAACTTCACTGTGGGCATGCGTGACACCGCAAAGTCTCCGTCTTTCTTCTGGAAGCCTGTGGCCATTTCTCCTCCCAGTGCAGTCCAAACGCAGACCTCCTACAAACACAGACAGCTCCGACTAAGCATCACCCTGTCTAAACAAAGGAAATTTGGAGCTAATGTTGTACCTGGTCTCTTTGCAAATAATGCCCTTACAGGAACATTTCTTCATTACATCCTGTCTTTAACACCGGTCCTGTCAGGCCCTGAGCATTTCCAAGAGATTTATCTGTTGTAATTTCGGCCAAGTCGGTCGGAGGTTAAAGACACTTAGTACCTTACAGGACGGATTTCACATGTCCATTAAACAGAGTTAAAGAATCCAAGAATTTGATTCCAAGAACTGCTGGGAACAGCTATGCAAAAGCTTACCAGGGGGGTCTTTTGAAAATAGCATACCTAATATAATACCCTGTAATGGAAAAAAAAAATTAACTTCCATTCCGTATATTACGCATATGCATCCAAATCAAACGTCAAAGCTGCACATTTAAAAAATAGCAAGATTCCACTTCTGACTCAGATATCCTTGTTTATCTAATGAATGTAAAGAATTAAGCAGCCAGTATCAGGAGCAGTTTTCCTATGTTTCCTGCATGAATCTATATTTAATGGCACGTTCAACCTCAGCCGTAGACTTTTTTTGCTTATTGTGCAGTTAAGCAGAGTCAACCAAACCACCACTGTTTGGGCTCTTAAAACATATGAACAGCTGTTAACATCGTCGCTATTGATTATTGATTAGCTTTGCTTTCCACTTTCTCCTCTTCCTTCATGAGGGAAAGAAGGAATTTTTCATTAAGGCCTATAAATTAACAAGACTGGAAGGAAACTAAGTCTTTACAGACTTACAGACAGCTGGATTTGGATGCTTTTTGGCTCTTTCTGCACGGCCCCTCTCCTCCTCTTGCAACAGGAGGACCTCTGGTTCAAGGAACCACGTGGCCAGCAGGAACCTTCCAGCCCACAACGACATCCACATAAGTGAATTTGAGTTTTCTTCAGCTGACAGCTGAAGTTAAAAAAAAAAAAAAAAAAAAAAGCAAAAGGAGGAAAGCAACCTGCTCTTTGCCTAGTAGATACTCGAGATGTTACATGTCTAGCAAAAGACATTTTCCTTCATTTGCATGTTTCTGCATATGTTAAGCAGCAGACTGAAGGAAAGGTTCATTAGCAAACTAGTGGACTTTATTCCACTAGTTCCTCTGCACCGTTCCAATTTTGGAGATTTTAGAAGTAACGTTGGTTTATGACAACAACGTGATTTCTAAATTTACCAAGTCGACTTGAAGACAACAGTTTTAGACGTGCAAAGGAACAGTAAGTGCTATCAGTGAAATAAATACTTGCAATATAATCATTGTCATTTATATGGTTTGCTGAGGATTCCCACATTAAGACTGGAACAAATACAAACCCAAAAGGTTTTCAGGCAATTGTAAAGGGCATTTTGAGTCTGAGGGATGCTAGCTGAAGAAATGTATCGAGAACATTTTGTTCCTTCACAAAGTAATTTCAGAACCATGAAAAATATCTATCAGGCCTATTGCTCTAGGTTAAACCATTTGGGGGGAAAAAAAAAAAAAAAAGAAAGAGAACACTCATTTGATGAAAACAATTTGGCTTGGAAGGGCAGTGCAGATTTCTGGTACAGCCCAATACTGACAAATGCCTAGCAAGATAAGCCTAACCATTGCCTAAGAGTACCAGTGCCGCAACGTGATGTTTGGGTGAAGAAAAAGCGGTAACACTATAGTACAACCTCCGGTCCATACTTTGCTTCCAACTGCCACTTTATATTTTCACAAATTATTACTTGGGAGCAAGCAGCTACGCTTTCAAAACCTGCATGCCTTTGTTTTAAATCGAGTTCCAACAATTTCCTCCAAACCTAAGAAACAGCCATGACAATAATGCAAACTTATATAACAGAACCTGTTAAAATGTGTTAATGAGACTCTACTGACTAGCTGGCTTCTTTGCAACAGCAACTCCCACTGGAAGTTAAAAATTTAAAGGCTAGGAATTTCCACCCCCCCCCCCTTTCTTTTCAAAGGACAGAAATGAGACTGAAAATCATCTAAAAATAGCAGAGAATTTTCAAGTGTCAGCTGTAACGGAAAGAGGAATGGCTGTATCTCCTTACAGAGCCAGGATGGATGGGGTGAGCTTGTGATTCAGGATCAAGAGAGAGATAGCTTACACACAAATGGTAGAAAATAATTTTAATTTACTAATTTTAGTCATATTCCAGGACAATCTACAGCAACTTGAAATCCAATGAAACTGCACTTTGTTTTAAAGTGGTGAATGCAAATTCTTATATAGCTTGCCTGCCAGAAGTGAAGTACATATTGTGAAATAACTGCAAAAAGTTTTAAACAACCCATTCAAATCATGCATCCTCCTCATGACAGAAAATGAATATAAATTATGTGTCTTTGACTTTGTTTTGTCTTCTCCATCAATCTTTTTTCCCTAAAAGCCACAGTGTCAAGGCTTTTATTTAAAGAAGTTCTCTTG
This sequence comes from Phaethon lepturus, assembly GCF_000687285.1. Classification (NCBI taxonomy): domain Eukaryota; kingdom Metazoa; phylum Chordata; class Aves; order Phaethontiformes; family Phaethontidae; genus Phaethon; species Phaethon lepturus. The sequence continues at coordinate 8,568 of NW_010538187.1, read as the reverse complement.
CATATAAATAGTCCCTCACCTACCTCTAAAGATTTACCGGTGTAAATGGGAAGAGGGAAGAAGAGAGCTCAGATCTCTTATTTGTAGGGTACCTGTTTACGTTGCAGCACCTGTATTTCGGGTAGCCAAAGAGAGAAACATAAATGCAAGACTCTGCAGACGACGATCATCGAACGCAGCAGAAGCCATGGCGCGCTGCCAGTACCACCGGACCTCGGATTTCAGCGCTCGTCTTCCCCATGTTCTAGAACAAAGCTCCGCTCTCGCCATGCTCACTTCAACCTTTGCAGGACGTACATGTCTTTAAGGGCTACTGAAACTGTTACTTCACTCCACAGTGCTTACATAGGGCTTGACCAGGCGGAGCCGCACCGCTTTACGAGCAGACTGCCTTGACTTACTTGTTAATTAGCGTCAGGACATGCAATAAATGGAAACTGGAGCCCACGCTGTTAAACAAAGTGTATGGTTAGAGACAGTCTCCATCCTGTACAAAGCGGAGAATCTTACACAGATACTAACTATGCTTATAAATTATTTTTCCACTGCGTGCAGTCAAATCAGCCCTTAAGTATGCTAGCAAAACTCAAAGCCTCAGAAGCCAACATTCGAGTTTCCCTTAAATAATAAAAACAGCTTAAGTGTGAATATTTTTTAACTGAGATATTTTTCTACTTGGTCTTGCACAAATAAAACCAAGAGCAACTCAACAAATCTTCCTCAAAATTTGGAGAAATTGTGGCCTTCCTGCAGAGGTCACAAAACCTACCCGGCAGTAAAGCTGATCAGTGCTAATGCACAAATACATAGGTTTGTTTACTTTCAGAAAAAGTTATGCCACTGCATCATGTAAAATATTTGGAAAGCTCAATAACCGCTAGGTTTTCCTACAAAGCTCTTCCTTTGTTTATAGCTACAAAACATATCTTCACCATGTGAAGACTTGACAAGAACTAGTTTGAGAAACTATATTCACTATTTACCTCCTTGTCTTTTTGCTATTAACATGGTAAAATTACACATCACGTCAAAATGTTAAATCAATGTAGAATTTACTTCTTCCTGGCAATATGCCTCCATGCAAATTACCTCTAATTATAATTCTTGATCTGTCACTAAATACTTTTAATTTTTTTTAAATACTGGAGTGCAGTCTCACACTTGAAAACAAGATAACGAACCACTACCTGAATAACAACAATTAATAGGTCAGATTATGTAAAATTGATAAGCTGACTAGTCACTAAAATCTTCTCAGTCCACACTCAGAATTTTGTTTTGTGGGAAAGTGGAAATACACACACAGGCTTACTTCACCACCCCTTTAAAAAAAAAAAAAAAAAAAAAAAAAAAAAAGATGTTTGCCCCCCCTTAAAAAAAAAAAAAAAAAAAAAAAAAAAAAAGAGACATTTGTTCTATCTATCAATTGTTGCCTGACTGTCAGATTAGTATTGGAACACATGAAATCCAGAATTACAGTGTCTGTCACAAACGAGTTCAATAAATATAAGAAGCCAGTAGCTAAAGATTTTCATTTATTGAACACGATGAAACTAGAAGTTGAAGAAGACGACCTGCACAGCAACTGGCAAGACACACCAGACAAGCACTCTAACCTCCTGCACTCACCCCAAAAACACTCACTAGTTAGAGATTTAGTTAGAGACTAAAGCTGCTCTTAGCCAAGCCACAGAGCAAAGCTGAATCTGTGCAGAGCTCTCTGCAGAGCTGCCTGCTGGCACAAGCACAAGCCTTCTAGATTTATACTCCCAACAAGCTGAGCTCAAAAAGCTCCGGAAAAACTTTCATCTACCTATGAACTTCCAGAAGCACGACAGCTATGGGTCCTCTGCGCGCAGGGCTGGTAAAAGACAGGGCAGGCAGGGAAGGCTCCACTGCCATCAGGGTGTAATCGTGGTCTCCTCCTGATCAGTCGCGGAGAGGAGGAAGGGAGGAAAAATTCAATGACTTACCTCTTCATAACCTTATCTGAGACTTTTGTCTCTCGGGAACAGCCGCACTGTGTTCTCTGTAACCCAAACCTGAAGAAGCAGCAGAGTATCAGCTCGCCAGGCAGAGCTGTATCCCACGGTCCGCCAAGGGAGAAGCATCCCATGGGTCGCAGGTTGCTGCCACGTAAAGAGCTAGGCTATTTATGGAGAAATAATAGCCTTAAATTACATTAAAAAACGGTTTCAATACCGAGCAAAACGGGGACTTTTAGAACTGATTTGCTGTATTAAACTGTATCCCACGGCCTGCAAAGGGAGAAGCATCCCATGGGTCGCAGGTTGCTGCCACGTAAAGAGCTAGGCTATTTATGGAGAAATAATAGCCTTAAATTACATTAAAAGGTTTCAATACCAAGCAAAACGGGGACTTTTAGAACTGATTTGCTGTATTAAAAAAAGAATGTTTAAATGTAAAGCAGGTATTAAAAGAAACACGGAGAACAGTGAAAGACAACACAGTAAGCTGCAGATCTTCGATACGCTTTATCTGGAGCGGCCACCGGCCGCCAGAGGTGAACTGGTGGATTTTCAGGCAGTAAGCGCTGCGAGAGTTGACCTTCTCTCTGAAGCCACCAACGACCTGGTTTGGTGAACCAGGTGACAAAGCGCACAAGATCCACTTATGTTTTTTCCATAATGAAGCAAAAAGTCAGAGCAAAAAGCGTGTCTCTACCTTCAGGGGCTTTTAACAGAAATTCAGCGATAAAGCCACTCCTTGAGGCAAACTGAACAAGGAGGTGTCCTGCTGTAGAAAATTCAGGATTATTTTTTCTTTTAAAACAGGAACTTTAATAACAACGACTCTTATTAGAGTATCAGCTTACGTACAAATACCCCAAATGAAATCATGGTTCCGCTGTGCTATGCTCTATAAACACAGAGAAAGCATTCTTGCCCCAGCATGCTTACGTATTTTGAGCACTCAAACAGAGATGCTGGTGACCCTGGTATTTCTGGAAGAGTTGCTGGCTGGCTGGCAAATAGCAATATCGTGACCTCCTAAGTAACAAGAAAGAGAAATGCAAACAACCAAGAAGAACGGAGCAAAACAAAAATATTTCTGTAGAGCAGAGCTTTTTATATCCTAAGAAGAGATCAGAAGGGACACGTTAAGGTGTATATGTGGCTCTCAGTATCTCATAGTCTTCAGTAAGTTTATTTGAGAGGCAGCTCA
>NW_010538187.1:216-5351 GCF_000687285.1 Phaethon lepturus | reverse complement strand
CAGAAAAAGTGACTTGTCCCAAATCCTATGGAAAATTATTATGGAAGATATAAATGAACTGATGTCTAGGGTTTGTCTGTGGACCTCAAAAAAAAAAAAAAAATCACCACAAGACTGCTCTCCTGTGCTCCCCTCACATCCAAGGGGATCAGGTGCTGGGAAAACAGATGGCCTAAGCAATCTTAAAACAAAAGGCAGTCAGAAACAGAAGTTGTAAGGTCGTCAGCGGCTCGCTCCCTTTGTTGGTTTCTTTTAAACACCATCTACTTAATTCAGAAGTCAGAAACACGAGGGAACATAGCGGGACCCCACTTCTTGCAATAGGAGCCAAGGAAGCATCAAAGGAGGAAAAGATATTTCCATCCTAAAAAAATGTCAGTGAACCACAAAACAGCACGAGGAAAGAAAAATTTAGCGTTGCCTCGTCCATTCCACAAAACACAGAGCAGCACTAGGATAACTCAGGATAACTAAATACATCCACATTAGTATTTCAAATGGAACGGGGAGCGTAGTTTTGAAGCAGCTTGCCCGATTCACTCCGGCGTACCACGCTTCGGCGCGCACTGTAGAGCTGTACCTGGATTCCTTCTGGGTGAACCGAACCGAGAGGCTCGCTCCAGAGGCACGCTTGATGCGCTCCAGCCACAGAGGTACTTCTGTTCGAAGACCCGGGCCAGAACTAGTCTTAGGTGGAAGTCCCGAGATGTGCATAACGTGGACACCAACTCTGCAGCACCTCCCATTTCGCTCTCTGAAGACTTTACTCGATCATGTTGACTCGGCCTCGGAAAGATAGCTACGATTACCGCGGCAGCGCAGACAATTAAGAGATAATATACTAGACATACAACATAAAAAAATAGGATATCATTAAGATACCAGAGGTTGAAAGGAAGCTGAGAAGTGGAGTACCGGTAGGGAAACAAAGCTTGCGTCTGTTATCTCTGCAGCGCTTTCATACTTGAAATGAATACGCCGTATGACATAATTAAACAACCACAAACTTCCTCTTCTCTATCACTACTATCAATGAATTCTCAGGGAAAATAGCAAAGCAAAGTTTCCTAACAGCACCTCCGTTCACAAAACCGAGCAGGTGCTTGGCAGAGGACAATTAATTAAAAGGTGAAATCTCAGTTTACTCTATTAAATCTCAGAGCTGCTCCTTAACAAAACCCTCCCCTGCGGCAGGTTCCAGACACCAGCCTGTGGCACTGCTGTTAGGTTGCTTTTATCATTGCTTTTTTTCCCCCCCCCTCCCTCTTTTCCTTCCCCTGATGCCATTTGCCTATCAGCCAAGTAATCTGACTGTGGAAACAGGAAAAAACGGGCAACTCCATAGCACCCACCACATGCCCCTGAGGGTCTGGGCACAGACGGGAAAGAGGCTACGCGTGCCACAGACCTGTGGAGAAAGGCGGTCTGTGGTTTTGGCAGAGGTCTGCTTGGTTTAAAAAGTACACACAGACTCTGATTTCTGTAACTCTGTAAGACATTGATAAGAAATGGAAGCTAACTACAGTTCCACAGCAAAATACAGAAGGGAAAGGGGGAAAAAAAACCCAAAGCCTCGTTAAAGTAATTCTTATCACATGCTCCAGTTGCTTTCATAGCTAGGTTTCGGGGTAAGAAGAGACCATTAAAGTGTCAGTCCAGAGAGCATATTTCATCTTATCAAGACCGTGTTTCAGTTTGTTCATCTGTAGTGCCCTGGCAAAAGCAGGACCTGTGAAAGGCATTCAGAGCTGCAAAATCCAAACCACTGCGCTGCCGAGACACCCTCTCGCAATAAACGTAACCAAGGACGGAACAGAAGTCTGAGAAAGACCCTGAAAAAACCACTCCTGGCATGGGGTATATAGCTCTGCACAGTGATCACTCTTCTGATCTCCTAGAACATATAAACAAATAAATAAAAATTTTTAAGAGCAGTACCAGCAGTCTCCACAAGTAAGTACATGTCACTTTGTGATTAATGATATCAAGTCCAGTTAAAAATTTAGCAAAAACACTGAATTTCATTTGTTGCTACAACATGGCCTTCACGCTGCATCGGGCTGTAAAGGTAGATGGAAAGAGGGAAATACCGCAGGGTTGTTTCTCTACAACCTATTCAATTTATTTTCTCCGCAACAGCAAGATTCCGCTTAGAGTAACAGAGAGATGATGTCTCACCCTTTTTTTGTGAAAGCACACTTCCACCGAAACACACCAGTGTCAACAGTTTCCAAAGAAATTAACTGAATTTGTATTTTTAGAAGCTTAACAGAAAGCCGAAGCCCAGGGACACACATCTGCTTCAGTTCTATGGCTTCCAGCCACCAATGTCACTGTCGATATTTCTCCTCCCCGTAAGCCTCTCATTTCAGCCCTGTTGCCGTACGCAGACGGACAGCCAGCTCACCGAAAATAAGTGTTTGTGTCACATCAAAATAAGCACCTGCCAGAGGCGAGCGGCCTGCCGCTACCGCTTCCACCAGTGTTTTGCAATACTCTCCCCCCCCGTCCTTACTGACCTTTCTCCAACCATCCTGGCCTCGTTTCGTAGTTGTTGCAACAAATATCTGCTTCCCCCATCACAACGCTGTCCTGCGACTCCTTCGGTTTCTTCCACTCCGCTTTCCACACTTTCTTTATAAAAATGGGTACATTTATAGGCAGAACGAATAAACTCACCTAGCATAAAAAGGGGTTCGCGACATGTTCCGCTCCCGTTTCGACTCGCCCGCTCCCCACCGTGGGCTACCAGCCCTGCCGACAACCCTACCTCCGCGAGACAAAGGCACAGCACCGGAGACGCGGCTCGTAGTAAAGAGGCGATTGAGCCCTCGGCGCGCACGACCCTCCTGCCCGCGCTTCCAAGCGCTGCTAGAAAGCGGCCAAGGGTTTCGTTGCAAAGTGAATGCCCTCTAGAGAAACGAAAATCGGACCCTCAGCCGAGTCACAAGGGGAACCGAAGGATCCCTCATTTTCTTTTCCGAATGGCAAATTTGCAGTTTCGTCCCCAAATCCTTAGAGCTGCAGAAACGGGAGCCTCCGCCAGCTCACGGAACCACCTGAGTAACTTTTTCCAGCCTAATTTCGAACTGTAGCAACTTGCTATATCAAACTGCCAAATCTACAGTGCTCATTTCTCTCTGTGAATCCAGCTGTCATTCTTCCCAAATGCCTTCGCAGTCCCAAATCTACCAAAGCCAAAAAAACCTCCACTTTTCACAGAGATACGTAATTTTGCAAAACACATATGCTCTATGTATGGCACATGAAGTCAATTAACAAGTTTACTTACCGAATTAAAGGATGACACACAACAGTAAAACAAAAACCTGCTGCAGGCAGCAAACACGTTAACCTTCTCCTCCCTACCAGGCAGTACTCTCACAAGGAACGCAAAGGAGTTTTTAAGTCTAAGTACATTTTGAGTACCCCAGAAGATCTTTCATGCTTATCTCCGTGCTATCTTTTATTCCATAATGCCCACGGTGTTTCCGATCACTGGCACACGGAGTTAAATGTAAAACGCATTCAGTTTGCAAGTCAACAAGCACAAAAGATGCAACAGGAGAAAATGCATTCGCTCGTAAAAGAAAGAAAAAAAAAAAAAAAGACCGAGCACAAAACAAAAGCACGTACCTTTTAACTGGTCGGCTACCACGCTCTGACCAACTCGCTCAATCACCTTTCCATCCTCCATTTCATAACGATCATCCAAATATTTCGCAGTAGCTTCCGAAATATGTACTTTTCCAGCCACCCCAAGCTGCTCCATCAGATTGGCCAAATTGACATCATTGGACCACACATCAAACTTGAATCTCCTCATTCCCAAAATGCCACACAGGACTGTCCCGGTATGAACACCGACTCTCATGTTCACCATTTCTTTTTTCTCTTGGCAAAACTGCTCGATGGCTTTAATCATACCTAAGCCCATCTCGATGCAGCAGTAAGCGTGATCTGCCCGGGGCTCTGGGCAGCCAGCAACGCAGTAGTAACAGTCTCCCAAAGTGCTTATCTTTTCGCATTTAGTGTCCTCGCACAGGCGGTCGAAGCGTCCAAAGAGGTCATTGAGGAGACCCACCAGAGCGTGGGCAGATTTATTGGCACTCATTTTCGTGAAGCCAACGATATCCGCGAACAAAATGCTCACTTGCTCTATCTGCTGCATTTTAAAAGGACGGAATATTATGGGGGTTTTCTGTATGGAGGGCTTCTTCTTCCTGTTTTTGGGGCTTGAGGTGGAATGACGTTTGACGGAGTTTTCACTTTCATCATCCCCCTGCTTCATTAAGTCATCGGCTATTATTCTTGGCATAACAGAATGAATCATCCTCTCTTTCAGGGCTTTTTCCACTTCCAAGTCTTTTCCATGCATGATGGATTGCCCCACTTTCAGGAATGTGCTTCTGGATCTGACTTCGGACATGATAAATAAATGAATACCGATAGCGTGGATGCAGATGTGCAGGAAGGCTTTGCTCAACAGCTCCCAGTAAACCGCACCAGCTCCCAGAGGTGTAAAACAGTTCTCGTCGCGGAAGTGATAACCAAAGGTCTCGAAGAGGACCGAGTACGACAGTCCCAGAAACAAGCTTAAATACAAGGGTAAGTGCATCACCGTGTAAAGCAACAAGAGCACTTCAATACACATAGAAAAACTGCCTACTTGAGAAAGACAAGTGTCTGCGGGATCTGCCGGGGGAGTCTGATTGGACATGTCACCACTTCCTGAGACAGGTTTCAGAGCCTGGAACTGCGGAGCGAGCGTCAAAGCGAAAACCAGGAGGGTGAGCAGCAGCGAAGTCCATACGTAATGGCGGGCATAAGACTTAGTGAAGGTGAACACAAAAAACACTACACATACCAAGAGGAAGCACAGAGCCGGCACCATGAAAACAATCTGTTTCTCTCTCATGTGTATGCCGAAGTAGACGCCCCAGAGAAGGCAGGCCACGCCGATGTAGAAGAGGGCATAGCGAAACCTGCGCTGGGTCTGCGGGAAGCACCTCTCCATGCAAGCCTCCTCCAGGTTGTTGGAGTCGAACTTGGGGTTCCACCACTTGGAAGAGGCCCTCTCGAAGAGTTGTGGCAGCTTCTTCTGCCGGCGGAGGCCGGGGCCACTGCCGCCACCT
>NW_010538187.1:0-203 GCF_000687285.1 Phaethon lepturus | reverse complement strand
GCCCCCTCCGCCGGCCCGGCGGGTGCCCCCCGACTCCCCGGAGCTGCAGCTGGAGGAGATGCTGTACTTGCAGTGCTTGGAAGAGGAGCAGCCCTGGTGCTGCTTGGGGTTGATTTTCACCGTCACGCTGTTGCTGTCCCCGCTGGAGTCGCAGCTCACCTCGGTGCTGTGGTGATGCAGCAGCTGCTGGTGCGGTGGGGAAG
>NW_010538186.1:69139-75622 GCF_000687285.1 Phaethon lepturus | reverse complement strand
GGCTGCAGGGCTGCTCCTCTCACATACTCTCTCACTCCTCTCTCTGCTGCTCTTGTTAAGCAGCAGGTTTTTTTCCTCCTTCTTAAATCTGTTATCCCAGAGGTGCTACCAGCACTAGTGGGTCCATCTTGGAGCGGGCTGACATCGGGTCTATCAGACACAGGGGAAGCTTCTAGCAGCTTCTCACAAAAGCCACACTTGCAGCCCCCCTGCTACCAAAACCTTGCCTTAGAAACCAATACATTCTACCCCTCACTTTTTTGAATCACACATTTAAAAATTGTCATAAAAATATATGTTCATCACACAATCTTCATAAACTTCATTTACATCAACAAAAAGAATTTCCCACATCAAAATAACATCATCACAACATGGAACGAAAGTGAACAATTTACACACAATCCACTCCTCCACCCTTCACCACAATTACAACAACATAAATTTCCCACAGTCAATTCTGCTCGTTGTTCTTAACAATGTTCAGTCCATGTTTTGCTTGTTACTTCTCCCAATTACTATCCTTATCTGGAATTCTTCATTCCCCATATTGGGCGCCAAAAAGGAGTGTGAAGCGTCACTTATGTCTGATCTTCTGTGTAAGGAAATACAAAAGGTTCTCTCCTTTCTTTTCAGCAGCTACCATCCGGCATTATAGGACTGGAGAGGTGAAGCTGGAGGTGAATAAGTTTCAGGTTTTCCTACCTTTACAGGAATGTTTACTCATGTAAACAATGCCATATTCCAGTCCTGCTCCTCCTTTCACAAAGTAGCCTAGCAGAATTAACAGAAGAGCATGCTTTAAAAGCTGCAGCATTTTCTTTTTTTTTGCTTTTAAAGCCTGCATCTTCGTATGTCATAGAGATATTGTGAACACAGACATTAATTGACCTTTGTCAGCATATCCATATCCCAATGTGCGGGGCTGGAGCTGTAAGTCTACCCTATAATTTGATTCTCAACAAACCATCAGGAAGAAGAATAAACATAAACTGGTTCAACTATAGCAAAGGAAGAGTTAAAAATGTTAGCAGAGATTTGTTTCTTTATCAGGTGAAATGCGTAGTGCAATGACTCTGCCTTTAAATGTCATTTTTATGTCTGAGAGGATAAAAAGAAATTAAAACTCTTGGGCTTTCTTATTCTTTATCTGAATTAATTTCTTTTGGCCATTGGGTTACTGCAGTGATTTGTTGCTCTTGCACTTGCATTGTGTTCTGGTGCAAGCACTGCTGAGAAAATATCTCCTGTACACTTATAATGAACAGTCTCAAATTGCCATGTAATGTGACACATCATTATTTCCCCCTTTACCAACTGAAGGTGGAAACATTAGTACATTTAAGGACAGCTGAGGAGAACTGCTGGTAACTTAAATGCCTTTAGATCAAACCCTTCACTCACATTTCCCCACATCAAATATTATTACTGCAGCTGAGTAAAATGAAGAACTATTCTTGTTCTTATTATGTGGAAATCTAGTAATACTGAGTTCAAGGACCACTCTGTGAGAGTTAAAGACTAGGAAGGAAACATCTCAAGAAACAGTGGCTGAAGCTAGATCGATTCAAGCTCCATGTCAAGAGACATAATTTTTAGTCAAAAGCTATCAGGGAAGGTAGACTCCATGTCCTATAGTCTTCCAAAAAAGCTCAGACCCTTTACAAAAGAGGCTCTGTTTATTCAAATGCCAAATACTAGGGTAAATGCAGGAATAATGAATGAAATTTTGTGCATCAAAGCACATCAGATATGATGAACTATGTGAGTCTCTGGCCTTAAAATCTCTGAATTGGAATCTCATTGCATAGATAGTGGGCAGGAGGGTAAGATTATTATTCCTGTTTTACAGATGAAGAAAAAAGACTTAAGGATGCAATGCATTACAAATATTTTTTTGAGTGCAACAAATTCATTTTTTTTTCTGCTATGTAACAGAACTTCAGTTCACCCTTTAAAAATACATATATACAGCATTTGGGTGTATAGAGGTCACCTGCATGCCTCCTTGTACAGCTTTTCATATCTCTGGTGTTTGAGCATGACACCTGATATGTAATGTATAGGAAAGGAAGCTGAACTGTCACATCTGTGATTTAACACTTGTTCTTTGCCTTCCCACATATCTTGTGATTGGTGCTTACTGTCACATCATTACTTTCTGACTTCTCTTTCCTGTAGCAATAGGATCTCATTCATTTACCCATTTCAGCTACACTTTAGTCAACAGACTCCCTGTGCTCATTCCTTTTTTATAAGAATTAGTGTCAACATTCCTCCTGGAAAAAAAGCATAATGCTCATGTAGTATTGTTCCTGCTGTGTTGAAGGTATGTTTACAATATTCACTGGAGGGTTCAGCTTAGGAATTTAACAACCACATGCGTAAGTTCTGGCCTCCATTCCCACAGTCCCTGCCAATATACAACGTACAGTCAACATTTGCAGAGGTACAGATGTCCAGCAGATAAGATGACACCCTCTGGGTAGCTGTTGCCACTGGGGATATTACAAGTTGTAGCCAGCATTTCCACACAGGACAGTCTTACAAACTCATTCACGCATTTTCCTCCACTGTATTTTTAAAATTAATACAAAGACCCAAGGCAGTCTGCTACCATACTCTCTGCTGCTTCTCTGAATCATTTAGTGTATGGCTACACCTGAGTACACCTGCAGGTGTAAAATTGATCTACATTGACCCTAATTGGCATAGAAAGTCTGCCAGCATCATAGCATAGTATCAAATAGCTATTTGCTTACCCTGTGTTATGATATTAGATTGTAGCACAGAGCAAAAACTAATCAAGTATAAGATTTTCTTGTTCAGGTACTGTAAAAAAAAAAAAACATAAAGGAGGAGAGCAGCAATGCTTATTCTAATTTAAGACAATGTCCCAGATGGATCCTGATTGACCCAATTAACTAACGGATCTAATTTGGGAGCATGATTGCTGTAGGCACTTGCTGTTGTCAGAGGACAGAGACAAGCATCTCTACTGGGAGTTGAGACCATCTTAATTCTGAATTATCCTGTGGAAGTGCCTTTCTCTCTCCTTTAACTGTTAGGTATGCTTATGCTTCCAACTTAAGTACCTCTGTTGGGTACCTAAACATAGGTGAGATGAATCAGGGCTTAAGCAGAGGTGACAGATTGAATGGAAATAATTGCGTGCAGCAAGAATAACAGCAGTACGACTGTGTAGTTTCTGTTTTATGTATAGCTGATCCTGAAGCTCTCTATGGTATCTGAGAGATGAAATTTCCAGTGATCTACTCACTTTGTCCTTACTTAGCTCAACTTAACCGTTTATGAGACTGTCTGGTTTTCTAGGTATTTCAACAAAACTGAGTCTTCAACTAGATAGAGATTTTTTAACAAAGGTTTTTTTTTTGTGGGTTTTTTTTTTTTTTTTCAAAGAACGTCCTTCCATTAGAATTGAAAATGCTGAGCTTCATGTTATTTTTGTTATATGGGTCAGTTCTTTGGTTACCCAGACTGGGAAAACACAGATGGAAGTAAGTCCCAAATTTTCACTCTTATATAGGTATTCAGGCCTCAACATTTTTGTGCAAGACAGAAACATTTGCATAAGCATTGGCTGTGGTTTAGGAAATCAGACAGGATTTGAACCACACGCCATATCACGCATCAGAAACTCAGGTGTTAACAGTGGCTAACCCATGCAGATACTGCTCTCCACGAAGAATATGAAAGAAGGCACAGACTGATAAAGAATCCAACTGAAGGTCATAGTGCTTGGGGGAAAATAGGAATCCTGTTAATTAAAAAGGCAAGAGAAGAAATTCAAAGAAAAGGGAACAAAGTTTCTAGGTGAGTGGGAAGACTGAAGTTACGTGAAGGACAAATATCTGTCACATAATATTGATTTGATACCGGTTGCTCTACTAACATGGATTCCTTATGCTATGCTTACACATATTAGACTCATAAATGGAGTAATTGTGCTAATATGGCTTATGGTCCAAAGATGCAAGTGTTGTTTATGCTCCTTCCTATAAAACTGCCTTCACTTAACTACAAACTTATGTTACTTAAACACTTTAATTTTAAGGCCGTTTGAACAATTTGAGGACCTGTTTCACTTAACTGAAAACCACTTTGCACCTCTAGCAGTTAAAATGGGATAAATGACAGCATTTTAAAATGGCTGGAAATTGTTTCCTTGTAAAACATATTTTCATCTTTTTCATCAACTTCACCCTGATACATCAAGCAACACTAGTGAGAAGCTTGAGAAGTGACTCATTCTGAGTTACAGTACTGAGAGTTGTTTTATGAGCTAACTACATGTTATGGCAAAATGCCTTATTTTTAACTCAATGCTGGGATAAGATCCAGGATACCTTTATCTTGCATCCCTTCCCTCTTCTGCCTTGGTCTGCAGAAGAAAACCCAGAACCATGGGGTAGCCCAGATGTAGGCCAGAAGAAGCAGGGTGCCTCTGAAAGACTCTATATAGGCATTTTGACAGGTTACACTGAGAGTCTTCCCTAACAATAGGGAGGACCTCACCACTTAGGTGAAAGACCATTCTGGGTGTCTGCACTCTGGGTGGGAGACTGCTTAGAAACAACCATCTCAGTACACCTAACATGAGGAACGTGTCTGAATAGGTGCTATACTCGAAGTTTCCTAGTAGATTTCTCTGAGCTCTCATACTGCAGTTTTCTTTTTTGATATTAGTGTCTGTTAGTAAAGGGAGGAAATGAAAGGGTTTTTTGAGAGCGTTTTGGCTGCCATTAGCTACAGATATAATTTGTTTTCCTTTTCATTACAAGGAAACAAATCTTTCTCTACAGTTTGCATGTGGTTTGCCAAGTCTATTTATCTGTCAACTAAGAGCAGCTCCAAGACCACACTCAAGAGCAGAGCCTATAGACAAAAAGAATATTACGAGACTGTGTAATCAAACACTGCCCAATGATGTTCACCTAGCAGATGGCTTAAAAAAACAAAACCAAAAAACCCCAAACCCACAAACAAACAAACAATCCCCAACCCACAGAATTTCAGCACTGAAGTTGAAATATTTGAATTTACAACATCAAAGTTCTTTAAGTGTGCTCATATGTGTGTGTGGTGGGAAAGATGTTACATAAATACAGATTATTCTATAAACACACTGAATACAGTAAAACAAATGCAAGTTTATGCAAAACCATCTTTAACAGAAAGCTTTTCCAGTTCACACAAAACATGAAACCCTATATTTGGATACAAAGCATGTTCTGTTGCAAGTTACACTGTAATTTAGGCAGAACATAATTTTGAGATATACAATTAGGAAATCTATTATAGCCTCAAGTACTGAATCTCAAAAATAAATTTTCAGCAATGACATGCAAGTGATTTAATACCACTGATCATGTGGTACAAACTGCATTCTGTTGGCTTTTAATAGGCAAAGATATAATTAAAGGAAATTATATACAATCTTTCTGTTTAATACATCTATATATACACACACACAATAGGCAGCCTGATAACTCTTTAACTTCTAGCTATCACTAGAAAATTATGGCATAAATAACTTCTCATTTGACACATAATGAGAAAACTTTGTGCTTATACAGTGATTTCATTCCAAAACCTTTCTAAACTGTGCCAAGCAGTGCCTCTATTTTAGATACTGTGAAAGATGTTAAGGAGCTAGCAGGGCTCATTGAAAGAGCTTTAAACTAGATTTGAAGGGGGAAAGACATAAAACCAGGCTCTCTAGAGATAAGCATGCCAATGTTTGCAGGATGGTGTGCTAATGAGGTCCTTTGGTCTGCCATCTCAGTGGAGGTAGGGGATGGAAATCCATGCGGCAGCAAAGACACAAGGGTTACCGATGTGTTAAAAAACACAGAAGCACCTGAGAATGGTCACATAGGAATTAGGGCTTCTCCCTGCCAAAAGTGGTGGGGTCAATAGCCCAACTGAAGTTGGGCATGCAATGCACGCAGCATGGGCAACAAACAGGAAGAGCTAGAAGCCACCATGCAGCAGGAAAAACGTGATATAGTTGCCATCACGGAAACACGATGGGATGACCCACACAACTGGAGTGCTGCAATGGATGGCTATAAACTCTTCAGAAGGGATTGGCAAGGAAGGAGAGATGGTGGGGTAGCCCTGTATGTTAGGGAGTGTTTTGATTGTCTAGAGCTTAATGATGGAGATGATGAGGTTGAGTGTTTATGGGCGAGAATGAGGGGGAAGGCCAACAAGGCAGATATCATGGTGGAGTCTGTTATAGACCACCCAACCAGGATGAAGAGGCAGACGAAATATTCTATAAGCAGCTGGGATAAGACTCACAATTGCCAGCCCTTGTTCTCCTGGGGGGCTTCAACTTACCAGATGTCTGCTGGAAATACAATCCAGCAGAGAGGAAACAGGCTAGGAGATTCCTGGAGTGTGTGTCACTTCCTGACACAGCTGGTGAGTGAGCTAACTAGGGAAGGCACCCTGCTG
>NW_010538186.1:66756-68726 GCF_000687285.1 Phaethon lepturus | reverse complement strand
AGAGGAAGGAGTCCAGGAGATTCCTGGCGTGTGGGGAAGAGAACTTCTGAAACAGCTGGTGCGTGAGCCAGCTAGGGAGGCCAGCCTGCTGGACCTGTTGTTTGTGAACAGAGAAGGACTTGTGGGTAACTTAATCATTGGAGGCTGTCTTCAGTATCGTGATCGCAAAGATAAAGTTTTTGATTCTTGATGAAGTAGAGATAGGGGTCAGCAGAACTGCTACCTTGGATTTCTGGAGGTCAGACTCTGTCCTGTTCAGGAGACTGGTTGAAAAAGTCCCTTGGGAGGCAGTCCTGAAGGGCAAAGGAGTACATGAAGGCTGGACACTCTTCAAGAAGAGAATCTTAAAGGCACAGGAGCAGGCCATCCCTATGTGCTGACAGGGAAGAAGACCATCCTGGCTGAACAGAGAGCTTTGGCTGGAACTCAGGAAAAAAAGAAGAGTTTATGATCTTTGAAGAAGGGGCAGGCAACTCAGGAGGACTACAAGGATGTTGTGAGGTTATGCAGGGAGAAAATTAATAGGACCAAAGCCCAACTAGAACTTAATCTGGCAATGGCGTAAAAGACAATAAAAAAAGTTTCTATAAATATATTACAAGAAAAAGAAGGCTAAAGAGCATCTCCATCCTTTATTGGATGCGGGAGGAAACATAATGACAAAAGATGAGGAAAAGGTTGAGTTACTTAATGCCTTTGCATCAGTATCTAATAGTACGACCAGTTGTTCTTTAGCTACCCAGCGCCCTGAGCTGAAACATGGGAATGGGGAGCAGAATGAAGCTCCCATTCTCCAAGGGGAAATGGTTAGCAACCTGCTACGCCACTTAGACACAACACAGGTCTATGGGGACAGATGGGATCTACCCAAGGGTACTGAGGGAGCTGATGGAAGTGTTCACGAAGTCATTTTCCATCATCTATCAGCAGACCTGGCTAACTGGTGAGGTCCCAGTTGACTGGAGGTTAGCAAATGTGATACCCACCTACAAGAGCTGGAAGGAGGATCTGGGGAACTACAGGCCGGTCATTCTGACCTCAGTGCTGGGAAGATTATGGAGCAGATCATCTTGAGTGCCATTGCACGGCATGTACAGGACAACCAGGTGATAAGGCCCAGTCAGCATGAGTTTATGAAAGGCAAGTCTTTCTTGGCCCACCTAATCTCATTCTATGACAAGGTGACCCATTGAATGGATGAGGGAAAGACTGTGGATGTTGTCTACCTGGACTTTGGTAACGCCTTTGTCACCATTTCCCACAATATTCTCCTGGAGAAACTGGCTGTTCATGGCTTGGGTGGGAGTATGCTTCACTGGGTAAAAAACTGTTTGGATGGCTGTGACCAAAGAGTTGTGGTGAAAGGTGTTAAATCCAGTTGTGGATTTGTGGTCACAAATGGTGTTCCCCAGGGCTCAGTACTGGGGCAAGTTCTGCTTAATATCTTTATCAATGAACTAGATGAGGGGGTCAACTGCACCCTCAGTAAATTAGCAGATGACACCAAGTTTGACAGGAGTGTTGATCTGCTTGAGGATATGAAGGCTCCGCAGAGGCATCTGGCCAGGCTGGATTGATGGGCCAAGGCCCTTTGTATGAGGTTCAACAAGGCTAAGTGCCTTGTCCTGCACTTGGATCACAACAACCCCAAGAGTGGATGGAAAGCTCCCTGGCAGAACAGGACTTACGTGTGCTGGTTGACTGTCAACTGAATATGAGCCGGCAGTGTGCCCAGGTGGCCAAACAGGCCAACAGTATCCTGGCCTGTATCAGCAACAGTGTGGCCAGCAGGAGTAGGGAAGTGATTGTGCCCCTGTACTCGGCACTGGTGAGGCCGCACCTTGCATACTGTGTTCAGTTTTAGGCCCCTCACTGCAAGAAGGACGTTGAGGTGCTGAATAATGTCCAGAGAAGGGCAACGAAGCTGGTGAGGGGTCTGGAGCACAAATCTTATGAGGAGCGGCTGAGGG
>NW_010538186.1:20802-66292 GCF_000687285.1 Phaethon lepturus | reverse complement strand
GCATTGGAACAGGCTGCCCAGGGAAGTGGTGGAGTCGCCATCTCTGAAAGTGTTCAAAAAACTTGTGGATGTGGCACTTTGGGACATGGTTTAGTGGGCATGGTGGTGTTGGGTTAATGGTTGGACTTGATGATCTTGAAGGTCCTTTCCAACCTTAATGATTTAGTGATTCTGTGTTTCTGTGATTCTGTGGTTCACATGCCTGAGGGACAAGATGCCATTGAGAGGGCCCTGGACCACGCCACTCAGCTTGGTGCTGTCTGCAAACTTGCTGAAGGTGCACTCGATCCCACTGTCTATGTCATTGATGAAGATGTTAAAGATTTCTGGTCTCAATACAGACCCCTGAGGGACACCACTCATCACTGATCTCCATCTGGACATTGCACCATTGACAACTACCCTCTAGATGCAACAATCCAACCAATTCCTCATCCACCCACAGTCCACCCATCAAATCCATCTCTCTCCATTTTAGAGAGAAGGATGTTGTGGGGGACTGTATCAAAGGCCTTACAGAAGTCCACATAGAGGACATCGATATCTCTTCTTTCATCCACTGATATGGTCATTCCATCCTAGAAGGCCACTAGGTTGGTCAGGCAGGACTTGCCCTTGGTGAAGCCATGTTGACTGTCTCAAATCACCTCCCTGTCCTCCATGTGCCTTAGCATAGCTTCTAGGAGGTTATCAAGCATTGGAACAGGCTGCCCAGGGAAGTGGTTGAATCACAAGCCCTGGAGGTATTTAAAAGACATATAGATATGGTGCTTAGGGACATGGTTTAGTGGTAGACTTGACAGTGTTAGGTTAATGGCTGGACTTGGTGATCTTAAAGGTCCTTTCCAACCTAAACAATCCTATGATTCTATGATTTTATAAGACACAGTAAGGCTTGATTTAAGAAGCAGTCAGGACACCAACCCAAAGTAATGTCAGAAGCTGTGACAGAGCCAAGGAGAAAGAAAGTAGTGAAGAGATCTTAGAGCCACAGGGAGCATCAAACATCTGTCTAGTCACATCTATCCGTCAAACTTAAAAAAACCTACCCATAATATACAGTAGTCTAACTCACTCTTAAATACCTCCAATGACAAGGATTCAATAAACTCTTTAGAAAGGTTTCCTTGTGCTATCAATTAATTAATTATTCAATCAATTAATTATACTGATACTGGCTTTTGTTACTTATTTAGTAATTGGTATTATATTGTTCTTAATTATGCTGGTTAATTTTACTGGAAAATCCTCCAGATCTGATGGTCTCCATTGGGTCATGACTGAGTTCAGCATTTCAAACCATTGTGCACCCTCCATGTGACAATTACTGCTAGACCATGTTCCTCTGCAGTTTATGACAGTGCCAAATGGGACTGTGTGAAAATGCTTACTAATGTCAAGATATATCAAATTTATAGCCTCTCCCTTTTCCACTAGGCAAATACTCTGCTACAGAAAGAAGATGGATTGATTTGATATGACTTTTTTTTTCTTGACAAATCCATGTCAGCTGTTCCCTATCACCTTATCCACAGGGTGCATCCAAACTAATTAACAAGCTGTTCCAGAATGTTTCTGGTATTGAGGTTAGACCTAGGTTTTCCCTCTTACCCCTTTTTAAAAATAGGTCCAATGTCTGTCCTTCCTCATTCTTTAAGTAATTCACCTGTTTTCCCTGTGTTTTTTAATCACCAATGTTTCCTAGATTTTGTCTGCTGCTTTGAGTACGTTATGAATACATCTAACTTACCTTAATATTAACTGTTTTAAGTATATGTCTATAATTAATATTTCAAAAACAAGATCTTTTAAAAATACGAGTTTACATTTAAATATACACATGTAAATTTCGCATAACTTTAACAGCCAGAGCACATAATATCTTTCACAAAGCATTCAGTTTTCTAATTGTTAAAGGAAGCAAAATCTGGAGGACTTGAAGACCCAGGGGATTTCCGCTCTCTAGTCTGTTTGCTGGTGCTCCCAAGGACATGTGCTGCCAGCAGCAAGGCTAAACATGTATTGTAAAGATGCAGATGCACACACAACGCACAAGCACCTGTACAATACACATGCAGACATGCATCCAACCAGACAGATCAACAGACAGCTCGCACGAGAGCCGCTGACGAGGTTTGGGTGGGGCCAGGAGTAACTGTGGCCGCCCCCCACTCCCACAAAAGGCAGCCATGGGGAGTGCTGCTACCAGGACGGGCAAACAGGGCATGGTGTGTCAGCCAGGGCGTTGGGCGGTAGTTCGCGCGGAAGGGTGCACAGGGAGGGTGCCTCTTTGAAGGAGAGGAATTACACTGGTTGAGTGGGAGTCTTGAAGTACACATAACCCAGCAACTGGGCACTGTTCTGTGACCATCTGCATAGGTCAGGGGCACTCATCCTACCTGACCCTCAAAGCAGAATGGTGGGCACTCTTCTGAGAGCAAAGGCTGCAGCTCCGACTGGAGGCTCTGCACCATTTACCCAGTGGTGACCAGTGCCTCCACCCAGATGGAGCTGCTGAAGGGAGAAGCTGCAGTGTAGACCTCAGACTGCAGGAAGTGCCTAGACCTTTCTCCTGGGGCAAGAACAGGCAACAGACCAGCCTGCAAAAGGTGTGCCCAGGTGGAGAACTCCCTGCAAGTAGATGGCTGACCTGGAGAAGGTGATGAGAAGGCTGTGTAATATCAGGGAGGCTGAGAAGGAGTTAGATAGCTGGTTCCAAGTGCAGGCTGCAGTGGACCCATAGCCCATGGCCAAAGAGCCATAAACATCTCGAACAGCACACACAGAAGTGAGGGGGGCCAATAATGTAAAAGAATGTATGGCAAGAACTAACAGGAGGAAGACACTTCCCCTGAAGCCTGAGGTGCCCTTGCAGAACCGCTTCACTGCTCTGCCGACTGAAAAGGAAAGACCCATCACATCAGGAACAATGCTGCAACTGAGTGAGGCAGCACAATCTGCTCCCCGTATAACAACCAACGCAACTAACAAAAGGTGATAGGTGATAGTAGTAAGTGACTCTCTCCCGAGAGATATGGAAGTATCCATTTGCCAACCTGATGCATTCTCTAGAGAGGTGTGCTGCTTACAGGGGGCTTGTATCAGGGATGTCACCGAGATACTATCAAGCCTTGTACAGTCCACTGACTATTATCTGCTGCTGTTGTTTCACGTGGGCACCAGTGATACAGCCAGGAGCAGTCTGGGGAGTATCAAGAAGGACTGCAGAGCCCTGGGGGTGGTGGTAAGTGACTCTGGAGCATGGGTGTTTTTTTCATCGATCCTCCTGGTCAAAGGGAAGGGGTTTGAAAGGGCCAATCAAATCTGGCAAATCAACAAATGGTTACAGGACTGATGCCACAGCCAGGGGTTTGGCTATGGGACTTGCTTTGAGAAACCTCATGTACTGGGGTCTATCTGTCAAAGAAGGGGAAGAACATCTTCAGTCATAGGCTTTCCAAGGTAAACAGGGCTTTAAACTAAAGTTGCCGGTGGAGAGGAACCATCCCACTCCTACCAGTTTGATGCCAGTGCCAGCAATAGATGCCCAGAGCCTGGAGAAGGATCACAGGTCAGCAGGAGAGCACCTGAAGAGCAGCACAAAGGAATTCCAGCTACTCCAGCCAATAAGTCAGCTTTATCATGGGCCCAAGGCAAATAACTCTACGCAAACACACATAGCATGAGGAATAAACAAGAGGAGTTAGAGATGTGCGCACGTCTGCAGGGCTATGATCTTATTGGCATCATGGAGATGTGGTGGGATGGTTCCTATGACTGGAGCATTGGGCTGGAAAGATACAGGCTCATTAGGAAGGACAGACAGGGGAGATAAGGAGTGTCACCCTCTATGTCAATGACCAGCAGGAGTGCATGGAGTTCTGCCTGTGGATAGATGAGGAGCCAACTGACAGCTTGTGGGTCAGGATTAAATAGAGGGCAGGGACAGATGACATTATAACAGAGGTCTGCTACACCCGCCCAACCAGGAAGACTGAGCGGATAAGGCCTTCTATGGACAGATAGGAGCAGCCTCACGTTCACAAGCCTGGTCCTCATGGGGGATTCAACAACCCCTATATCTGTTGGAGGGGCAACATAGCAGGGCATAAGCAATCCAGGAGGTTCCTTGAAGGTGTTGAAGATAACTTCCTTCTCCGAGTGATAGAGGAGTCAATGAGGAGAGGTGCTATACTGGACCTGGTTCTTGACAACAAGGAGGGACTAGTGGGGAATGTGAAGCTCAAGTGCAGCCTTGGCTGCAGTGAACATTAAATGGTGGAGTTCAAGATCCTTAGGGCAGTGAGGAAGGTGCACAGCAGGGCCAAAACCTGGGACTTCAGGAGAGAAGACTCGCTTCTTCAGGGATCTGCTTGGTAGAGTGCCATGGGATAAAACCCTGGAGGGAAGAGGGGTCCAAGAAAGCTAGTTAATATTCAAGGATCACCTCCAAGCTCAGAAGCAACGCATCCTAAAAAAGATGAAGTCAGGCAAAAACACCAGGATGCCTGCATGGATGAACAAGTTGCTTCTGGATAAACTCACATGCAAAAAAGAAGCTTACAGATGGTGGGAGCAAGGACAGGTAACCTGGGAGGAATACAGAGAAATTGTGCAAGCAGCTAGGGCTCACGTTAGGAAAGGTAAAGCCCTGATGGCATTAACTCTGCCCAAGGACATCAAGGGCAACAAGAAAAGCTTCTATAGGTATGTCAGTGATAAAAGGAAGACTAGGAAAAATGTGGGTCCTCTCCAGATGGAAACTGGAGACCTGGTTACCTGGGTTATGGAAAAGGCTGAGGTATTCAACAACTTTTTTGCCTCAGTCTTCATTGGCAAGTGCTCAAGCCACACTGCCCAAGTTGCAGAAGGCAAAGACGGGATTGGGAGAATGAAGAAACACCCACTGTAAGAGAAGGTTGCACAAATCTATGGGATCTGATGAGATGCATCCATGGGTCCTGAGGTAAATGGCAGGGGAAGTTGCTAAGCCACATCTGAGTAGTTGTGGCAGTCTGGTGAAGTTCCCACTGACTGGGAAAGGGGAAACATCGCAACCATTTTTAAAAGCAGAGAAAAAGGAAGACTGGGGGAACTACAGGCCAATCAGTCTCACTTCTGTGCCTGGCAAGATCATGGAGCAGAACCTCTGGAAAACTATGCTAAGGCACATGGAAAATAAGGAGGTTATTGGTGACAGCCAACATGGCTTCACTAAGGAAAAATCGTGCCTGACAAATTTGGTGACCTTCTACAACGGGGTTACAGCGTTGGTGGATAAAGGAAGAGGAACTGATGTCATCTATCTGGACTTGTGCAAAGCATTTGACACTGTCCCACACAACATCCGTGTCTCTAAATTGGAGAGACATGGATTTGACTCATGGACCACTTGGTGGATAAGGAATTGGCTGGATGGTTGCACTCAAAGGGTTGCGGTCAACGGCTTGATATCCAAGTAAAGACCAGTGATGAGTGGTATTCCTCAGGGGTCAGTATTGGGGTGAGCACTGTTTAACATCTTTGTTGGCGACATGGACAATGGGATTGAGTGCACCCTCAGCAAGTTTTCAGACAACACCAGCTGTGTAGTGCCGTCGACATGCTGCAGGGAAGGGATGCCATCCAGAGGGACCTTGACAGGTTTGAGAGTGGGCCTGTGCAAACCTCATGAAGTTCAACAAGGCCAAGTGCAGAGTCCTGCACATGTCTCAAGGCAATCCCATGCACAAATACAAGCTGGATGGAGAATGGATTGAGAATAGCTCTGAGGAGAAGGACTTGGGGTGTTCATTGATGAGAAGCTCAACATGACCCAGCAATGTGCACTTGCTGCCCAGAAAGCCAACTGTATCCTTGGCTGCATCAGAAGAAGCATGACCAGCAGGTCAAAGGAGGTGATTCTGCCTCTTTACTCCACTCTGGTGAGATCCCACCTGGAGTACTGGGGCCCCCAACATAAGAAGACATGGACTTGTTAAAGTGAGTCCAGAGGAGGGCCGTGAAGATAACCAGACGACTGGAGCACCTCTCCTATGAAGACAGGCTGAGAGAGTTGAGGTTGTTCAGCCTGGAGAAGAGAAAGCTCTGGGGAGACCTTATAGCAGCCTTTTGGTACCTGAAGAGGACCTAGAAGAAAGATGGACAGGGACTTATTACAAGTGTTTGTTGTGATAGCGTCACAGATGGAGTGATGCACTTCACTCACGAGAGAGAAGCAGCAATATGTTTATTGATATAAAAGTTATTTAACAAAGTTTGATAACAAATGTGACAGTAGTTTAACAAGATTCAATGGAAAGGTACACTTGACTATATACTGCATAGAGGACAGGGTAACTCAGACAAAACTGTCACGGAGACCCTGTTGAGTCATGAGGTTCAGAGAGGACCACCTACTCAGAGGAGTCTAGGTGTGGCTGGTTCCCACCCTAGTCCCAGACTTGGTCAACTGTTTATGTCTAAAGGATTATATGTGCACAGCCAATCTAAGATATAATCTTAGTGAAGGTTACAAATTTTAGCAAGACATCAGTCACATACCAAGGATCTGTTGTGGCAAGGAATCTCTCACAATTGAGGACTAAGGGATCTCTGCAGCAGGTGTAACCTTAAGAGGCGTCCCTGCTCAAGGGGAGATCCTGTCGTGCAGCCCGCTGCTCTGCAGGAAACCTCAAAGGGCTCTTGGTCTGCTCACTATTTATGGGGGTAAGATGATTGACTCAGTCATATTTGCATACGAACCACACTGTTTCATTTTTTCATTGACCAGCACTGTGGTTAGTCGGGCGCATTGCTCAAATTAGCCTTTGGCTATTGTGTTGTTATCTGTCTCCCAAATCCACTTTGATCTGGCTGCAGACATTATGACCAGATGAATCCATTACCACCACCATGGGTAGTTATTGCTTGAGCAGAGGTACAGGAAATAAAGGGCAGGCTGGGGGCAAGGAGCATACCATCACAGATCAGAAATAAATAAAAAACTGTATTTGGAAGTTTTGATACAAGACGACTTGTCTTTTTTATTAAACTACCTATCTACCTAATTTTCTTTATTTATTTAGTTTCTTCTGTTACTTGAATAAATCTCTGGGCTGCCATAGCTACTTCATTAGCTAACGCATTTAAAACCTTCAAAATACCTTGAAGAACTTGATGTGGACCACCTTTTCATTCCCTTCCTATTTATTTCACACTAAGAGTTGTATTGTTACAGGAGGTACCAGATCTCTATTTTGAGTAAGTCTACTAGATAAATGGAAAGACTTCAAGCACATGAAATGAACAGAATGAATAGCGATAACAGCACATCAGAGGAGAACTCTGAGAAATACTATTTATCACTAGGATATGGTTTCTCAAACTAAAGGCACACTAATGAACAGATCTAACTTTAGCCATCACAGTCAGCTAAACAGACTCTATCCATGTCTCTTCATCACTCTGTCCTTTGAGACATGCCAAAATGTACTTCTGTTCTTTGAGTTCTACTTGTTGCATATTTTGGGGGTAATAAAAACATTTTATGAAGAAATTTTAGGGCCATGTGAAGCCCTCTATAGAAGGGGGAATCGGTATAGGAGAGTTTAGCACAGCTCCCTGTTCATACACTGAGTCATGTGGTTGAGGTGCAGCCCACAATGGACAGAGTTAATGAGATGTCGTAGAAGGCTATAATCCCTTCTTAGGCATCTTCTTTGGCATCTCGTTAAGCATCACTATCTCTGGAGATATTTAAAAGACATGTAGATGTGCAGCTTAGGGATATGGTTTAGTGGTGGGCTTGGGAGTGTTAATGGTTGAACTCAATGATCTCAAGGGTCTTTTCCAACCTAAATGATTCTATTATTCTATGATTCTATTCTTCCACTCAGTAAATCTCTTCAGAATATAGTAGCGTGCTTCTAGATGGAAGATAATTTTTCTATCAAAAAACTACAGGCAATAAGGATTCACTACAAAAAAAGTAGTAAAGGATTTGTGAATTCTGGAGTCCAAACTCTACAACTGCTTTGATTCATTATATACTGGAAGTGTGAGAGGGCCTGATAAAAGAGTCTTATAAATATAGGAATATTTAGAAGTTCTCATGTCATGTTACTGATATCTATTCTTTCTAAAATTATACTAATTATTTTTACATATCCATAGTGAGTGATTCACCCTTTCAAACTAACACAATTCTCTGTTTGGAGTCTGTATGAAAACCCTGCAGTCCCTTATAACTCCAAGCAACCTGGGGAACTTAAGGCAGGATTCAGCTTACCTAACATTAACCATCTGGACATTAGGCATCACACCTAAGAAATTTGTGCAGGTTTTCTTTATTGCCAATGGAAAGAGACAGGTACATCCTGAGGACATCTTGTCCTATCTGTCTCAGAAAGAAGCTTAGCAGGTGACAAATTACTTTCTGGGGGTGTCTCTCTCCCTGCATGGGTTATAGATGGAGTCTTATCAACTAGCATAGACAAGATGCTTAACTTTCAGAAGGTTAAAGTTAAGTAAAATCAATCCAGTCTCTGTGACTAACAATCCAACATCTTTTATTTACTGGATTACTTCATTCACTGTGAAATTTTAGGTAGCGGAAAGGATAATTTTCAAAATTTATAAATAGTCAAGCTAATTAATTTGTTTAACCTTTCACTATGAATGTTTTATCCAGTTCAGATTTTGGAGGTCTAATAATTACTTTTCAAATTTGAAAAATTTTAAACGTTTAATATCAGGTATCTCTTTTCCTCCAGTTTATGTTGTTTTCACAGTTGGATGCATCATGTTGTTAATATTAGAGGTGCTACTGAAAGTGTAGATGAGGGCATAACTATTCATAATCTCAGTATCAGAGACATCCAAGGTAATTATATTCTTGCTCCTTATACTGTCAACTTTGACACCTATTTCCTTATCCTCACTCTTTCCCAGTCTTCATGCTTGTCAATCTCATTTGAAGAAACTTGTGGTTTTTTTCTATCACATCATAAAAAGGGAAATAAAGAAGGCTAGGGGAAAAATTAAATTCAATGATATCTACCAAGATTTATTCATTTGTAGTAACTACAACCTCATATTGAATTTCATATTCTTCTCCATGACCTTCCTGATGCCACTCAGTTCAGCCTGGCACTTTGGTGTTACCACATCATCAACATTGGCATTTACTGAATTTACCTACCAGTCGAAAGTTTCATTCCTCTGTGTGTGGGCTTGTTTAAAATGAAAAAAGGCATTGTCGTTGTTCATTCAGTTTTCAGTTCTTTCTCAGGAGTCATGGGTTGATTTGAACACATAAAAATGACAGATTGAAACACTTTTTAAAAAGTTTTGATAGTTCATGTCCTCATATATGTTTGGTATAAGTATGATTTTCATGTTTCTTTTATTTAGAAAAAATATGCAAAAATCAGCTTGGTAACAATTGTACGAATTTGCCTCATAAGAAACAAAAAACACACCACTAGATTCTAAATCCATCTTATTTGATTAGTCACTGTGTGGTTAGGGTTGAAAATACCTCCCAAGTATCATTCTTATCCTTTTAGGAGTATGCTGCCTGTTGCGACTGTCATTTTTCCACACATATTTCCATCTGCCTCACTTCCACTTGCAAATAATGAACCAAATTATCTTACACTGTAAATGAGAGCAGCTCCACTGAAGTAGAAGCATCATTTATAAGGTTTAATAAGCATTTAAAGAGAGTTTATGGAGCTACAAGGCTGAAGTGTAGTCTTAGAGTTGACAAGGTGACTTTAAAAATCTGTTAATTTTCTGGTTCAAGATGGTGCAATACATGATTTTGATGTTATTAAATGATGGTGAAAGGAGATATTATGCATGGACAGTGGACTTGTCCAGCTATTGATGGGTACTGGGACATGAATCAGAACTAAACATTACAAATTGTTGAATATTTATTACCAAATGGTCCTTTGGAAATCCTCCTGGGGCTGTCTCACAGCAGTGGTCACACTCATCAAAATGAATAATTAATGACTCACCTGCTAGAAACCCTGCACGACTGATAGCTTTGTGAAGCTTTTATTTGGGAAGAAAAACAGCCCCAAATTACAGGCACAGGAAGATGTACAGGAAATTCTCATCAAGGAAAAAAAGGTATTGATTAAGTAAGTACCTTGCATAATAGACAGCATGCAAAAAAGATGTTGAAATGGTTAGCTTTTTGTTACTGCAGACACTCAGAGGATCCTTACCTCTAAAAGCCAGTGGCCCACCTGAACTGAATCATGGTATGCTTGAGCATACCAGACCTAATTCATGTTCTAGTCATGTCCCAGTTCATAAGCTAAATCTCTCCCTATGTCACTGGCAGGGCTAGTTTCTGTTGGCTTTCTCAGAGCATACTCAACATTTCACAAAAAGCAAAGATGGGAATATCCCCTATCCCTTCCTTGGTCTGCTTTTATCTAGGAACACAGGGAAAAAGCATGCACCTGTGTTACGGGGGTTAGCTGTTCTTGGAATACATGTTTCCTACAGGGGTGCCCTAATTGCCCCACTGAGGTGGCGTCTAGGGTAAGAAAGCGCTTTTGCTTTTTTTTCTTTCTTAAGCTAAAATCATTCCACTTTACATGGGATCGATGAACATTCATTTGGCACAGGAGACAAAATGAGTGTGATTATAATGGTCGATGGATTCATCTGGGAGACAAAAATGACCAGGTGCTCCACTTTGTGAATACTTTAATATTCAGTATTGATTAGGTTAATGAAGGACCTCCAGATCTATCTTTTCCTTCGCAAAGCCTTTAACTAATAGGCTCTACAGTGAGGTTCAGATTTCCAGGTTATAAGTTGAAACAAGAAAACATTTTAACCACATGTAATGAGATTATTTCTGCTTCATCTCTCAGAACTCAAAAGAATCTTGTGAATGACAGATGCTGGGCTTCCAACTCTTTTCAGGTAATTACACATAAACTGAATAAAATGGGCAATCTTGATTTTTTTTATATCTTTTCCAGGAAAAAAAAGTATTTGTGATTTAAGCACACGAGAGAGTCCAGAAATAAGTGTGAATCCCAATTGAAGACAAAGACCTGCTTCCAGCCAAAGATGTAGCACTTGAACTTGCAGGTGGGATTAAGGACATACTGCTGTTTTCAGCGCTAGCTGTGATTCAGGTGATCAACCTGTTGACTTCCCCAGCATTCAGATGACTAACTCACAGTATGAGCTACCTGTTAGCTGCAGAGGTAGCCAAAACACCTAAATCTGTGCTGTCACTAGGCACTTAGCTTTAAAATCAAGCACAGCACATAATTAGCCTTTTGTTGATCTACTCAAACTTTGGAAAAAGGGAAGAGGGAATAGTCTTTTGGATTTAATTGCAGAACCAGATTTTTTCCCTCTCTTTTAAAATACTAAACAATTTAATTTACAATGAAATCTGCTTTCTGATCATCTGTCATGTTTTTAAAGGTGCTCTTAAAAAAAAAAAAGCTGAGGCCTCAAGACAAAACATCACAAAGAAAGTACATATGACATGATACATAAAGCTCAAAGCATGTCGTAATCAACAGCTTGTCTTTTCCTGAACAAGACAGAAAAAGTTATTCCATTAAAAGTAAGTTGGCAGATATAAATTTCAGCTATATCAGCTAGCAGATAGATAACTGAATGGAAAAGTATAACATTAAATATTTGATTTATGCACAGGAAAATGATAATGTTCAGCTTCAGCCCTGAAATAATTGACTGCTACAATACAAAACAACCACAAGGTGGAGAGAGACAGAGCGGGGTTACATAGGTGAGTCCTAATATAAAAGTAAATTTAAAATTTTACAGTACTCCCACTGGGTTTTTGTTCTGGAGGAGAAGACATCGGCTTAGTCAACAATTGTTGCATGATGGTTATTGATTTGAATGGATGATTTTGTCTTAAGGCCAACTTCTGTCAAAAACAAATGCATGGGCTACTTAAAGAAATTGCTACGAGCATGCAATGGCAGCTAGAAACATGCTAACAGGGAGATTTAGCTAAAGAAATGATTAATGGAGACTGCAAAGACCTTGTAAGAAAATAACTTAGTTTTAGAAATACAACAGTTCTGCAAAGAAAAAAACAAGTGCTTGTCCTTTACTCTTCACTCCATTTATTTTCTCTTTCTTATATTCTTCAGTACAGAAAATATGTCAGAGGCCTTTCATTAATAGAGAAAAGCCAAAAGGCACAAGTTACACAGCTGACTCAGGAGAATCTGGATCTTCCTTCATACTGGGGGATTTAAAATTCTGTGTGAAAAATAATCGTCATTAAAGTGCAAAGATGTTTTAATGAAACTACACCAAGGGATTTTCTGTATTTAGCCCTAATGAAGAAATAAAAGTGCCTAGGGAATTGTTGCAAATCCACCCAATAATATGTTTACTTCTCATATATTTTTATATAATTTCCAGACTTCTGTTACGACAATTAATTTGAGAACTGTCTCCCCCATGGCCCACCGTTCTCTGATGTCTAAGAATATGTGGATTCCAGTGTCAGTTTTAATTCCACTCATTTAGAAAAGCAGTCAGCCATGAGATACAAATCCATAGGATGCAAGGCTTCATTAGTTCATAACAGAACTTCTTGTTTAGTGCAAAAGTCCGCTTTTCATTGCATATCACTTTGTCATGATAATTTAGAAGCAGCTACCACCTAAGAAGAGTTTTTCAAAACTGTGGGAAAATCACCATAGATTTTGCTAAAGGCAGTAAAAGCATGTACAATCATTGTATCATAACAAGCAGCCCACAGACCAGCTAAGGAAGGAAGGTATTGGAAACAGCATTTTAATGTTGAAAAAACCCTTAATATGTCATGCAAAGGAACATATAGAACATACTAAACATTATCAAATATTAGCTTGACATGATCTGTAGAAGAACAACCACATATGTCTCCTGTATTGGTTTTGTTATCCTTTCCACTAGGAAGCCATTTATCTGTCGTCGTTGCAACAATAAATCCTTCTAATGTTCTTCATGTATCTAAAAATCAGATGAATGGTCTCTAACCTAGATCCTTGGAAGGATCTAGATCTTAGATTTCTTTTTTCCTAATCAGGTATCACTTTCAATTACTTGCTTTCTTCAAAAATAAGATCTTAAATGTTATTTATATCTTGTACTAATCATCAAGAAATTAAAAAAAATTCATCAACTCAGTTATACTGAGTTAGGATATTTTTTGGTTTTTTTCTTGATAGCATTTGTTGTTTGACTTTACTGTGCAGTGCTTTCTATATATCAGTGAATTATATCTGTTAGAAATACAAAAAGGTCCTATCTCCTTTTCAACTGTCTCTATGTCAAGTGAATTGTCAAGTGAATTTCATTCACTCCCCTTAAGACCACTTCGTACAGTTCAGAATTACAAAGTAGACAGTCTTTGATACTTATTTCAACGTTCACTGATTCTAATTGACAATCCATGAAATATTCTTTGAATGTCTTTCTCTGTCTAATTGCATGCTGCTGGGTATCTGTTTCTACCCAAAGGATATATGTAATCATTCCTTTAAAAATACAGCAAAAGACGAGCAAGAAGGAGGTAATGAAAAGTTCTAGGAAAGACATTCCCAGACATTTTAGTCTCTTACTTCCTTCTTTTCTCTACTGATTTCCAGGACCATCCCATCACTGTTCTGACCATTTTCCTCCCCTCTCCCATGCCTGCAAAGAACTGTCAGGAAAATCACCTGCCAACTTTTAAGAGCCTGCCTTGCCACAGAAAGTGAGCCTAGGCTCACCAAGGGAGAGAAAGTGCTGTTGTTATAGATGTTTCCCTATATCCTTCTGTATTAGCTCTATAAATCTTTTTATAGTGTAGAACTCAAGGGAGAAGACAAGAATCATGGTGCTCCCCAAAAATGTGGGCAAAGCATGGACCAGGTGGAAAAACAGCCTTTTCCTCAAAAAAATGTTATGCTCTTCACATTATTGTTAGAGAGAAAAGACAGAAGGAGGTGGGTAGGCAGGAAAGGGAGAAAAGACAAGACAAAGGACTGACTTACAACATTTTTCTGTGCTTTCTCAAAGTGCTATATTGAAATATCCATACTGGACCCACCACCAAACTAAGTACTGATATTCTCAGAAGAAATTTTGCTATGAAAGATATATAGAGAAAAATAGAGTTAGTAACT
The DNA here is from genome assembly GCF_000687285.1 of Phaethon lepturus. Taxonomy (NCBI): domain Eukaryota; kingdom Metazoa; phylum Chordata; class Aves; order Phaethontiformes; family Phaethontidae; genus Phaethon; species Phaethon lepturus. The sequence goes on along the minus strand of NW_010538186.1, from coordinate 52,130 downwards.
AACATAAAATCACAGTTTTCTTAGTCTAAGCAAGTCGAGCATTAGCCTTTTCATTGTAGGGATTGTACTTCTAAAAATTTCACAGATTTCTGAAAGACTTCCCTGTAGGCTGTTCTTCATATACACCAGATGCCTTTTACCTAAACAAATGCAAATATACTTTAATCTCTACACATGTGCTTTCATTGACTCACCTTCCAAAGACACAGAGATCAGGAGGGCCAAGGCACGGCTGGAACTGAACTTGGCAAGGGATGCAAAGAATAATAAAACAGGCTTCTATAGGTATGTCAGCCAGAAAAGGAAGGTCAAAGAAAGTGTACCCCCATTGATGAGCAAGACTAGCATCTTGGCAAAAATGGATGAGGAGAAGGCTGAGGTACTCAACAACTTCTTTGCCTCAGTCTTCACTGGCAATCTCTCTTCCCACACCTCTCAAGGGGATGGCCTGCAAGATGGGGACTGGAGGAGCAAAGTCCCTCCCACTGTAAGAGATCAGGTTTGTGACCACTGGAGGATCCTGAATATGCACAAGTCTATGGGACCTGATGAGATGCATCTGAGAGTCTTGAGGGAATTGGCTGATGTAGTTGGCAAGCTTCTCTCCATGATATTTGAAAAGTCATGGCAGTCAGGGAAGTCCCTGGAGACTGGAAAAAGGAAAAAATGGCACCCATTTTTAAAAAGGGTAGCAAGGAGGACCCTGGGAACTAGTGACCCATCAGCTTCATCACTGTACCTGGGAATATCATGGAACAGATCCTCCTAGAAGGTATGCTAAGGCACATGAAGGACAGGGAGGTGATTTGAGACTCACCAACATGGCCTCACCAACAGCAGCGGACAAGGGAAAAGCTACAGATGTTGTCTATCTGGATTTCTGTAATGCCTTTGACATGGTCCCCTACAATATCCTTCTCTCTAAACTGGAGACATATGGATTTGATAGGTGGACTTTTGAGTGGACGAGTAATTGGTTGGATGGTCACACCCAGAGGGTAGTGGTCTATGTCTCAATGTCCAGATGGAGTTCGGTGATGACCCATGTCCCTCAGGGGTTTGTATTAGGACCAGTACTCTTTAATATTGTCATCAGTGACATAGACAGTGGGATCGAGTGCACACTCAGTAAGTTTGCAGATGACACCAAGCTGATTTGGTGCGGTTCACACGCCTGAGGGATGGGATGCCATCCAGAGACACCTGGACAAGTTCAAGGAATGGACCCATGTGAACCTTGTGAGATTCAACAAGGTCAAGTGCAAGGTCCTGTACCTGGGTTGGGGCAACCCCCCGTACCACCAGTATAGGCTGTGGGACGAAGCCATTGAGAGCAGCCCTGTCAAGAAGAACTTGGGGGTACTGGTGCATGAAAAGCTGGACACAAGCCCTCGCAGCCCAGAAGGCCAACTGTCTCTTGGGCTGCATCCAAAGCAGCATGGCCAACAGGTCAAGGGAGATGATTCTGCCCCTTTACTCTGATCTGGTGGGACCACACCTGCAGTACCGCATCCAGTTCTGGAGTCCTCTGGAGCACAGGAAAGACACAGACCTGTTGGAGCAGGTCCAGGGGAGGCCACAAAAATGATGAGAGGGAAGGAACACCTCTGCTATGAGGACAGGTTGAGAGAGTTGGGGTTGTTCGGCCTGGAGAAGAGAAAGCTCCAGGGACACCTTACTGCAGCTTTCCAGTACTTAAAGGGGGCCTATAAGAAAGATGGGGACAGATATTTTAGCAGGGCCTGTTGCAATAGGACAAGGGGTAATGGTTTTAAACTAAAAAAGGGCAGATTTAGACTAGATCTAAGGAAGAAATTTTTTACAATGAGGGTGGTGAAACCCTGGCACAGGTTGCCCAGGGACGTGGTAGATGCCCCATCCCTGGAAACATTCAAGGTCACGTTGAAGGGGGCTCTGAGCAACCTGCTCTAGTTGAAGATGTCCCTGCTTATTGCAGGGGGATTGGACTAGATGACCTTTAAAGGTCCCTTCCAACTAAATGATTTTATGATTCTATGATTCTATGACACAGTCAAGCTTGAAACAAACATCTCGTTTTCTGAGAGTTACAAAGCAAAATATTACTTCTTAATATCCAGTTCAATGTGATGTCTTTCCTAGGTATATTTATGCTTAACCATTCATATTTGGAGGTATTTACTATACCTTTTTTGTGTATTGTATGTGCCAGTCTCCTGATACCCTTAGTGTGTGATTCATAGAAGTCATGAAACTTGTGCTGCTCTAGAGACAGGGCCAGAGATTTTGTATCACAGAGGAGACATGGTGCAAGAAAAGTGATTGAGTATAATCACTTGCAGGTATATACATGCATTACTATAACTTTTTTAATATATTCAGGATAGTTTTAAACTAACTAGCTTGTGTCCTGGCAGCAAGGAGCTGCTGCAGCAACAGCAGATCAAAGCAGATTTCAAATGTTTCCATAAGCAACACGGATTATTCCACTTTAATCTTCCAATTGCTGCATCTGACTTTCTCGTCCTATTTCTCTGGTGAATTCATTGTCCTTTACCCTATGTTAAATGGCATATGTTCTGTATTTAATGTTCGAATATGTTGAAACTGAAGCTGTGAAAATTGCAACAAAGAAGACAGAGGATTTGATTTTATTATTATAGTTTTTGTGGTTCAAAAATGCCAAAATCATGTGGACTGTGTGCTTGCTTCTCTTTTTACCCTCATGAAAAGGTGAAGTTACAACAGTATGAAATGTGGACTATCGGAGGTTCTATCTTGTTCTAATTGTTCCTAGATGTAAAGGTAAACAGCAATTGAATTGACAATTCAGGAAGATGTTTTGGTACGAGGGCAGTTGAATAACATTTTTTTGGTATTGGCATTTATTAACCTGGATGGCAGGAATATTCAATTTCCAATGGCCTTTCTCTTGCATAGCCTTTACAGACATAGAAGTCCATAAAAAAGAAATTATAGAGCAATTTGCTAATTCAGCTGCAATAAAACAACAGAACTAGATGATATTTACTAGAGAATCTAGAAGAAATAAAGTGTGAAGTAGCAGTGAAACTGGCATTTATGCAATATAACCTTAAAAAATCAGTAGTATTCCTAGAGATGGAAAGCTCTTTCTAAGTTATGTCTTTCCTAGGAAAGACAGTGAGGTGAGGATGGAGGATCAGAACGTGTGCATTTTAGTGTTGTGTTTTCTAGTTTTCTTGTTTCTGTAGACACTATCAGTTGAGTGGTAGCCTGCATTTGTAAAACCTGAATTCAAGCTCCTGTTTCAATTCGTATTCCTTTATGTGTCCTCTAAATATGGAGCAACATCCGAGACAGACAGTCACACACAACTAGACACTGAAGCAAAAAAGACAATGCAAAAAGTTCATGGCATCGCTCATGTATCTGGACTTCTGTAAAATTTGATGATAAGATATGTAAATGGGAGTAGGTGAAGAGGATGTATTTACAGCTTTGCTCTGCACATAGCTGGCATGTGGAGATCTATGAAAAATGGCTAACTGAAGTCCCAACAGTATTTTGCAAAAGGTGTGAAAGCCTTAGGGTAAGTACATGGCCACAATAGCAGAAACACAGGGAAACGTCATTCCACACTCACTCTTTATGGCCCGTGGACGTTTATCAGAGGCATGTTTCTGGAGGTACCCCTGGACATGCTGGAGTATCCCAGAGTGGAGACGGCCCATCTGCTGCAGGCACGTTGTATAAGGCAGGATACTCCGTATCACAAGAGAAATTATTAAGTTTGGCAGTTGCATTTTTATTGACCTTTTTTCATATAATTCCACTGGCAAGTACTTGTTAATATTGAGTGAATGTAGTTGTTCAAGTTGTTTTACTAAATTCGGAAGGCTTCCAACACACTCCCCCACCTCTTGTGAAGCAGCCATAGTCCTAATTAGTGTCATTGTTGGCACAACTTATCAATAGAGATGCCAGAGACAGAGAGCTTTTTCTTGCAGAAGGCTGGTGCAGCAAAGCTTTTATATACATGCTTAATTTTAACCTCTATAATTTTAACCCTACCTATGAGTCAAGAGCTGTATAAGGAGAAGCTTTTCTGGATCAGAAAAAGATTACAAGTATCCTGAAGAACCTAGAAATGTTAGAGATTTCAGAAATTTCTTTTTTAGAAAAGAACTATATCCACACCCTGCTGGGCCATATACGTCTGCAGGAAAACTTAAACAATCAAATTCATGTGTGTGATTTTTTTCTTTTAATTATGTTTAGAAAGTAGGGTGTTTTCAGACCTTAAGATCTCTCCTTTCTTGAGTTTAATGATATTTAGTTTATTTTCTTAAAATTGGTTATTCACATTCCTGGTAGGCATCTGGTTAATATCACACAAGTTTGAGGGATTTGTGGAGTAAAGGGAATTTTTTTCTTGCCTCCTTTCCATTTACACCATGCAGCACGGAACTGGTACATTACATTGTATGGTTGCCAATGAACGTGTCAGACATACCTGTATCTGCTACTGCAGTGTAAACCGAGGCCAGAATTAGTTTCTGATGTTTTATTTATAATTTTGGTTGCCCTATTGAAGGTATGATTCCAAAATGTAAAATATTGTTATTCTATGCAACAAGATAGAATAACAATTGTTCAATTTGACAAGAATGTGTGAGCACAGGTATCTTCTGAACATTACCACAGTGAAAACTTATAAAAATATTTTGATATTGAGAGGTCTAATATTAAAGATAGTCTAAGATTTGCAGTATCATCTAAACTATAGGAATCTCCAGGATTTTTGGAAAAACATATCTAACATTACAGCCATGATTTTAACAGTATTAAATCTGAACTGCAAATCTCATGCCAGGTATTTCTAATTGTTAACTCTAAATTCTAGTTTAAATTTAATTCAGGCTTTCCTGGTTCATCCATTCTAGCATAATCTCTAGAAAGTAAAGCAACACTAAGCATTAGAGGATTAATATTGAAAGCCTATTAAGAGAGCTGGCTCCCACTTAAAAAACAATTTACTGTTTCATAACTGGAATTGGAGTTAGTAATATTTGCCATTGGGAATGAGCTTATACTTCTACAAATCTAATTTCAACATACAAAATATGCATCTCTTTTTATCTCAGATGCAAATAAGTTACACAATTTAAGCTCTGAATGTAATGAAGAAAATGTTTTGAAGTCTTAATTTTAATTATATTCCAGAGCTTCAAATAAAGCTTTATGTGTGAGCTTTGTGCAAAACTTAACTCATAGACTGATTCAGATTTGTTTCTGGTCATCAATATTGCTGTTTTCCATGGGGGACAACTTTCTGTGTTGTTTTGTTTCAATATGAAACTCAACCAAGATGTACATTTGGCATTTGGTGTGGAGTTAAAAGCCACTTGAAACTAAAACTTCTCCTTGTTTCTGTTCAAATCAATCCTCAAGATTATGAGCTTAACCTTCTTTCAGATGAGACGTTTTTAGAAACAAAGGTAGTTAGTAATATAAATGCCTAGCTAGATACAGACATGGATAAAAAAGTCCATCATTTCTTTAAAACATTTCTGACTTCTGTAACCCCATGAACTCACACATACTATTCGTAACAAATTAAGGCTTTGTAGTAGAGTCCGTATTAGTGAGGTCAAAGCTTTTTTCTGGCAATAAACTGAGCCTCAGATATTTGTCAGGAAAGCAAGCTGGTACTAACTTTTCCTGGTAATTCTGTCCAAAACATTGTCTACAAATTCTGTCCAAAGTATTGTCTACAAACAAATTCCTGGAGAAAAAATCTTGTTATTGGGGGGTGGGGGGGTGTTATTTATTTTGTTTTACAGTACTGTCCATTTTGACTTTTCTCTGTTTCTATTTAATTTGAACATAATTCTGCAGAACCACACGTTGGGACTACTCATTTCTAGCTGCAAACATTGGCCATTGGGATTTCAATGACAGTTTCACTCATTCTTTATCGTTGCTCTCCTACATGTTATGTGCTATACTGGGTTCAAGGCAATGGAAAATCAGTGCATGTGTGATTTATGCTTGTACAGGGACAGATTGTCCTCTGGTGTAGCTCTATGGCTACTGTCGGGGAGATGCCAATTTAGCCTGCTGAGGACATGACTTCCCGCAGTCAGTGAGGAGGTAACTGTAAGCAGGATGACTCTCAGGATGAATTGTAACCATTCATCATTTAAAAATGTCTTTGTGAGATTAAAACAGGAAGAATGTATCATTTTAACTTCTATGTTTTCTTAAATCTCTAATATTAGTACTTCTCAAGATTGTCTCTCTGCATATAAACACATATCCATGCATACATATCTGAATATAAACAAATATCATGTCTGCAATGATTTAAAAATACTGACATGAGTGACAACCCCAGAGGGAAAATAACAAAGAGACTGAAGAAGTCTGTATTCTGAATCCCCATGTAATCCTATTACAGTAAAATAGAAAACAGTAAGGGAGAATTCTCTCCAGAGAATAACAGCAGAGTATGGAATGGGCAGGTTATACAATAATTTTTTCATTTCTTTAATGTGCTACACTCTCTTGGCATCTACATACTATTTTTCTCATTATGTGTTTCCTCAAGTGCGTGATTATTTAAAGAATTTATTTTAAAATAACAACAAATGTTACAGCCTATTATGAAACACTAGCACAAAGCAGCTCATCATTTTATGATACCTTTTACATATGCAAGAAAAACAAGATAGCCTTAGAAACCTGTTTTTATCTTTTTTTTTATTTATTTTTATGCAAATATTATACACAGGAGGAGGAGGAGACAGGCCAAAGCAGAGGAATTGTCTGATGGCAAAAGAATGATCAATGACTAGAAAAAGAAAGCCACAACGGAAAAGAACTTGATAAAGAGAGGCCAAAACTTCATCCTTTTCTTTTGGGCCTCTATATGAAACAAAAAAAAAGGAATAATTTCACTTAAAAGTTTAAATGAATCATTAAGCGACCAAAAGGTAAAATGACAGAACATCTCCAAGTAAATTATAGTAATTATAAAATGTTAAACAGATTCACTCTTCTCCTTGGTAACAAAAAGATAAAAAATGAAGTTCCAACTCTTTGAGGTATATATGCAAAGTCTCATGCACAGATTTAGTCACAGGACCGTGTGAAAAAAAAAAAAAGTGTTTAATAATTTTAAACAAGTTTGGTTTAATCCTCAGTAGGCATGTGTCCCTTTCACAAAAGGCACACAATAGCTGGCATCCCTTGGTGATTCCTGCTCTGCTGAGAATGAGAACAGATCGAATACAGATGAAGATCAAACCAGCCTCACATCTCTAGAAGTGGTGGGTGGAGGTTAGAAAATGTAGACAGAGCAGTGCAGGAGAGCAACAAAGCTGTGGTACGTGTTGCCAGGCAAAGGTTTTATATGCTTGGTGAGAGACTTATTGGTATTTATTTCACAAGCAGAGTTGTGAATTGCAAAACAAAGCATACCCCAGAGACGCTGTAGAGGAAAACTTTCAGACTTGAATATGCCTGGAAAAGAAAAAGAAAAATGATTCAATGGGGAAAGCACTAAGCTTGATATATCTGACCCCAGTTCTGTGCTCAGTCCCAGACTTTCTGCTTCATCAGATCAAATATAAGCATTAGATTCTTGAGTCAGTCCTGAAGGGATGTCCTTCCCACTCTGAGCTGAATGCCTCAGCCATCAGCCTTTTTGTTACACTAGTGAGACACTAACATTTATTGTGCAGGAGATTCTAGGAGTTAAAACTTGTTTTAGAAAACTTGTTTTAGAAAGGAGATGGAGGGAAGATGTGAAATTCTGGATGTGAGACAGGTGGACTTGGGGTTAGTTCTCCACTTTGCCTGCTGAAACTTTTCAACTTTTCACACACCTCCCTAGAACCAGATGCAAACTCACATTGAGAGTTACATTCATTCATCAAACCTACTCACCTCCAGAAGTATCACATAGACCTCAGTAAACTTACAATTCAGAATCATCACATTTTCACTTTCAGGGCCTTCAAGCCTTATGCCTCCTATATATTTTTCCTCTGCTGTACCCACTAAAAAATGTTCTTTTACAATCAAAATGGAAAAATAGGGGTTTTTTTCACCATTTTTTTGTGTTTTTTTTTTTTTTTTTTTTTCCCCAGTAGGTCTTTTGCTGAGATCTGTGGGAAGGAATATATTACTATTTAAATTTACTGTGTGAATTACTGGATTAGCATCCTCTTCCATCTCTCTCACTTCCTGAAATTGTTATGTGTCCACCACAATGAGTGTTTGTGATCTCAGTTGATAATGATTGCTTTGGTGAATTTCTGGAATCTTCAAAGCAAGTTACATCCTGAAATGACTGTGAAAAAGGAACCTTTCAAGCCAGTTTCTACACACGGCTTTCCTGGTAATTGTTGAGTGGCACTGGCAGGGATTTTCTGTAACAACTGAATATGCACTAAATTTCAAATTTAGGGCTATCCAATTGTGGAAATATCTTCCAGACCAATTCACGTGCACACGCTCCCTCCCCAACATTGTCAATAGTGCATGTTAAACTGATAGACTGGCAAACTGGAAGTCTTTTCTTAAAGCAAATATCTGAACTCTGTGTATACACATAATATTTGTAATCTTGTGTTCAACATATGGCAATATTATGCATTAAATCTACAACTGCTTGTGTATGGCATTTGATTTTCCACAGCATTAAGAATTTTTGATGCTCCATTATTGCATTTGTGTTTCATTTTTGTACCTTTTTTTCAATCTCAGGATTTTGTTCAGTGTGTCAATCTGTCAGTTCACACAAAAAGATGTATTTTGTGAACCTGTAAAATTATGAATTAAGCCTCTGAAGTTTTTCAAATAATTACAGGCATTGTCTCTTTTGTCTGCTTTTTGTTAGGTCTATTTTGATGTTTGTTTGACTCTTTTCCAACGTACATTCCAGCTTTTACTCTGCAGTAATTCTATGCATCAGTTTCCATATCATAAAAATTTCAAGCATCCAAAGAGATGCAGTAATTATCTAAAGATAATACTCTTTCCTAAAGGCCTTCATAGAACATGGAACTCTTCTAAACCCAGAGGGCAGATATTTTGCATTCCCAGAAAGGCCATCTAACTCTATTTGTTATAAAAGATACCACCTTTGGCAAGATGCTCACATCCAGTGTCAGTCTTGGAAATACTACATGAAGTCTTCATTTTTAACACATTTCAGATTTTACACATAGTGAGATGTGTTTCAGGGTTAACTACCTCAATATGCTGGCATAAATGGATGATCTAGCCAGGGGAATATAACCATATACGCAACTAGACAGACTGATTTCAGATAAGCAGTTGCTCTGGACACTAAGCAGGTTACAATAATTTTGGAATATGTTTATCTCAGTTAAAGAATTTAATTCTGATTATGTACAATTGTACAACGTTTCCATTGCTTACAACTCCCATTTAGTATCTGGATACACTTTGCAATAAAGAAAGAGGAGTGCTTTTCAACTGGTGTAGAAACCTGCCTGCGAAGTAGCACTGTAATGCATACGAGCTTGCTATGACTGGAACCCAAATTCTCAAATGAAGGCTTTTAGTAAAGAAAGGTAGAAAATGTTCTGTGTAGGAAAGACAGACCACAGCCAACAGCAAGCTGGGTTAGCTGTGCTGGGGTTTTTTTTCTGATTCTATAACAAAACAAGCAGTTCTTGGTGTGATTTTTTGTGGGAAGGTTTTTCCCAGTTGAAAAGCACCCCTCTTTCTCTTTGTGTTATAACACAGAACAATTACAGAAAGTCAAAATTATTGAATCATATGGGAGTATCTAACCAAAGAGAGATGCACAAGACCCAGCTGCAAGTGTGGGATCAGGCTATCAGGGCACAGTGAGAGCATTACAAAAATTTTTACAACAGCTATTTTATGTAGAGGGTCATCTTAGAAAGATTACTTAAAATGAAAAGAAGCTGGACAAAGAAAATCTGCCAGCCTCTTCAGTTCTGAGTGATATTAACAGCAGAAAGTTGTTTATTGCTTTGCATAAATCTGTAGTTCTCTTATGCTGTCTCACAGAAAAATGGATGATTTTATAATTCCTTTACAAACTCCTGGATTTTTTAACTTTTTCTTGCTTCATGGTGCTCAAATAATTAAACTATGAATCAGACTATCTACAGCCATCTGGGGTTCTGGGAGGCAATTAATGAAAAATTGAGCAGAGACTTGGGAGGGTCTTCAGTGAGCTTGGTCTCCAAAACAACTGGTCTGCCGACCAAAGCTTTTGGCCCAAGATGATATGAATTTTCCCAGGCCAAAAAAAGATAAGATTTTTGCAAGATCCACTTAAGCTATCAGAAAGGCGTGTTGTTCAGTAATAATACTTGCAATAAATGATGGAGGACTACTCTTTCCTTTCTACTAATCTTTTTTTCATTCTTTTTTCTTTCAACATTTGGGACATAAGAATTTAGGAATAGGACATTAATTAATACCATAAAATCAGATTGTTATTCCTTAATCTCTTATCAAAATTGATGACATTGAAAAGGTGGGGGTTTTTTGCCTCTTAAGAAAATGTTTAACTGTAAAAATATCACAACTGAAATATGTTGAGCAATTTCGAAATGCCTTCTTGGCCACCTGGGCACACTGCTGGCTCATGTTCAGCCAACTGTTCACCAATACCCTAGGTCCTTTTCTGTGGAGCAGCCCTCCTTTTTCAGCCCCCCCTCCAAAAGCCTGTAGCATTGCGTGGGGTTGTTGTGACCGAAGTGCAGGACCCAACACTTGGCCTTATTAAACGTCATACAACTGGCCTTGGCCCATCGATCCAGCCTGTCCAAATCCCTCTGTAGAGCCTGCATATCCTCAAGCAGATCAACACTCCCGTTGAACTTGGTGTTATCTGCAAGCTTACTGAGGGTACATTTAATATCCTCTTCCAGATCGCTGATAAAAATATTAAGCAGAACTGGCACCAGTACTGAGCCCTGGGGAACACCACTTGTGGCTGGCTGACAATGGGATTTAACTCCATTCACCGTTCTTTGGGCCCAGCCATCCAAATAGCTATTTACTCAGCGAAGATTATGCCCATTCAAGTCATGAGCAACCACTTTCTCCAGACGTATGCTGTAGGAAATGGTGTCAAAGGCTTTACTAAAGTCCCGATAGACAACATGCATGGCCTTTCCCTTATCCACTCAGTGGGTCACCTTGTCCTAGAAGGAGATCAAGTTGGTCAAGCAGGACCTGTCTTTCATAAACACATGCTGACTGGGCCTGATCACCTGGTTGTCCTGCATGTGCCACATGATGGCACTCAGGATGATCTGCTCCATAACCTTCCCCAGCAGTGAGGTCAGACTGAGAAGCCTGTAGTTCCGCAAATCCCATAACATCACCTGCAAGTCCTTCTCTGTTCACAAAAAACAGGTCCAGCAGGGTGCCTTCCCTAGTTGGCTCACTCACCAGCTGTGTCAGGAAGTTCTCTTCCACACACTTCAGGAATCTCCTAGCCTGTTTCCTCTCTGCTGGATTGTATTTCCAGCAGATATCTGGTAAGTTGAAGCCCCCCAGGAGAACAAGGGCTGGCAATTGTGAGTCTTATCCCAGCTGCTTATAGAATATTTCGTCTGCCTCTTCATCCTGGTTGGGTGGTCTATAACAGACTCCACCATGATATCTGCCTTGTTGGCCTTCCCTCTCATTCTCGCCCATAAACACTCAACCTCATCATCACCATCGTTAAGCTCTAGACAATCAAAACATTTCCTGACATACAGGGCTACCCCACCATCTCTCCTTCCTTGCCAATCCCTTCTGAAGAGTTTATAGCCATCCATTGCAGCACTCCAGTTGTGTGGGTCATCCCACTGTGTTTCCGTGATAGCAACTATATCACATTTTTCCTGCTGCACAGTGGCTTCTAGCTCTTCCTGTTTGTTGCCCATGCTGCATGCATTGCATGCAACTTCAGTTGGGCTATTGACCCCACCACCTTTTGGCAGGGAGAAGCCCTAATTCCTACGTGACCATTCTCATGTGCTTCTGTGATTTGTAGCACATTAGTAATGGCACGCTTATCTCTAGTGAGCCTGGTTTTATCTCTTTTCCGCTTCAAATCTAGTTTAAAGCTCTTTCAATGAGCTCTCCTAACTCCTGTGCACAGATCCTTTTCCCCCTTTGAGACAGGTGTACCCCATCTACTGTCCTTACGTAAGTGGAAAGATCCTTGTGACCAGCCATCTAGATTAGGTGCAATTCTTCTTTTTTAGTATTTAGTAAACAAAAATTATATTAGAATATGGATTGCATTAAGAGAATTGTTTTGTTCATTTTTAACAGCAAGCAGCCAGGAAGATTATTTAGTCATCTTTGAAGTTGAAACAGTGTGTGGCAGAGCAAGTTGAGGAGTTGTAAGGTTCACCAGTTAAGCTGAAGGTAAAACATGTCTGAAAATACTTATCAGTGTCCTGATGTCCAATTTGGGTTTTAAAATAATGTTACTTATTTTTGGATGTCAAAGATTTTAAAAGACACAACTTTCTTGATAACGTTTTTCAGACTATAGCTTACTGTGTTAAGCATAAGAAACAAATTATTTTGGAAACATAGAATTGTATTTATGACTATCAACTAATAGACTAGTATTGCTTTAAGTTTTCAGGTGTTTTAAAGGGACTAACATTTGCTGTGCATGTTTGGCAAATGCATTGCAATGGTCTTTGTGATTTTTCTGCGTGTATTAGAACTAATGTCACCAACTGTATCTCGTACTCCTAAACAGCTGTCATGATAAGATCAGTTCAAATACTTCCCAACTGATTTGTATTCTGCCTGCCTGGACAAGGAGCACAGCAGAGCCAAAATGAATGTTTGCATTAGTCTTGCATTATACTGACTTGACTACACCGCAAAGCATGACAAAACAAGTGGAGGTTCAGCTTCTCTTTATTATCTTGTATTATAGACAAAGGTTCAATGTACTGATTTTAGATGCCATGTGGATATTACAAAAATATTAAACAACGTGTAAAGATGCTGATTCTAAAATGCTGCATTCAATATAAATTTGTTGACTATTTGGATTATATGGATTTTTTTTTTCTTATAGAGAAGCCTAGATTTGGCAAGCATTTAAAAACATGGACAAAAGTAATTGTCTCAAAAAACAAATTTGTTGGCTTATTTTTGAAGCTACCAAACAGTAAATACACAGCTTTGTTAGTGTTTATTTCGATAAAGTAGAATGTGATCTGTAGACTATTTAATAAATAAAAATAGATTAAATATGTTTGTTTTAAAGAAGAAAATTGTGTATACATATTGTTTGTCAAATTATTATTATTGCCACTTGTTTCACTGCAAATTACCCTTTTCAGAATTTAAATAATGCCCTTGCAGAGTTTTTCTGACCATGGTAGCAATTGCCATGCTGAGGGCTAAATCAAGAACAAATCACTAGATTAATGTTAATGCAGAAATGATGCAAAGAGAAATTGAACCCACAGTCCAATTGTTTACATTTCACACATTCCTGTGTGTAAAAAAATCTTTCCTCTTCTCACTATATCTGCTAATCATTTCCCCTAGTTTGCCACCCAAAAAAATAAAATTAAGTTTTTAAGCTTTTATTTTTTTACCATAGGTTAAAAATCAGTATTCTGAACATTAACAACAAAAAATTACAAAATGTTGTAAATCTTGACATTCAAGATCCTTTCATGAACTTACATTTGTTTTATGTCAATGTCATTGATTTATTTTGTGGGATACTGCAAAATCGGTTAGCATGAAATTCAACAATGAGGACTACATAATTTCAGGAAATACTAGGTGGTTAAAACTATATTTTCCCTTCACGCATTTCTACAGGTAAAAACATATTCTGTGGAGACAACGACTGCCCTCAAGTCATGATGATACCTTCCAAAATCCAAATCATTGCAACATAAGGATTCAATGGAAAGCAAAATTTAGCCAATAATGAATATAGTTATGTTATTTTCCCTTAAGAAGAGGATATACCCTTTCTTTAAAATTCTATTTCATGAACTTTAAAGGGTGGTAGAAATAGGTATCCTTTCTGAAAATGATAATTAATTTCCAAATACATGGCCTTTGATATGCCAAAAAAGAGGGGGAAGGAAGAGCAAAGGAAATAGGTTGGAAATTTTTCAAGGTATGACAAGGAATTCAGAGCCCTGGACCTGCTGAAGGTAGACATTTAATTATATTAGGCTCTCTGGAAAAAAACTAACCATAACTGTATTGCTATGTCTCCACTTATTCATGTAGAAGAAAATTTTTGAAACACCTTGGATGATCATCAGATGGATTATGGCAGAATTATAAAAAAATATTTCAAAGTTTTTGGGTTTTATTCTTAAAAGAAACCCCAAAAGAACCAAAAAACAAACAAAAAAAACCCAAACAGAAAACCCTAATCCACAAATTTGAGATTTTCCATTAAAGGTTATGAAAGCCTGGTACCAGTATATTCAGGATGGAAAACAGGCCATCAGAGAAGGTCATGATGTAATGATGCAGCTATGATTATCTATAAAACAAACTAATCTTCAGATACACAAGCTGTGTGGTAATAAGCCCTTAACTCAGCACATGTTAGATCACAGCTTGATACTGTTTTGGGTATAGAAAAGGCTTTGATAAATTGGAGTGCGTTCAGGGGAGACCACCGACACTGTGGAGGCTGGAGCACTTTTCCTGTGAGGAATGACTGGAGGAGCTGGGCTTGGTCAGACAGGAGCAGGATGGCTTCAGGGGACCTAGCAGCAGCCCCCAATACCTACAGTGACTAATCAAGAAGCTGGATCCACGCTCCTCATAAAAGACAGTGGATGCAAGTATGAACATGAGAGGTTCAGACTGCCTATGCAGAGAAGCTTGTTCCCCATGAGGAGTGTTAAGCAATGGCACATATTGCTGAGAACTAGTGCAGACTCCGTCCTTCAAGGTTTTCAAGACACAACTGGATACAAACTGATCCAACTCTATAGCAGACCCTGACGTGAGCAGGAGATTGGATCAGAGACCTCCAGAGATCCCTTCCTGCCTAAATTATACTATGAGACTACTGGGCACACAGATATCTTTTGAATGTATAGGGCTCTGAAGTATAGAAAAAATACTGTAAATTAAATCAATCAGGGCCAGTAATAACTGCAATTCGTGCAACAAAATACAAATAGAATATATAGGGATTTCCTGCCTTTTTTTATCAAGTCTACAGCCTCTGAAAGACATTTGTCTTAACAGATTTCAAAACAAAGCACGTTTCCATCTTCAAAAAGAAAGAGGTGGCTTTGAACGGAGTATGGAATAGCCCTAAATATGCTCCTTAGTTTATTCAAATGTATAGCTCCCTGGAGCTATTCCTTTGCACAAGCATTTCCTGATCTCATTAACCATTATCTCTATGGAACTAATTGAACAAGGAGACTTATGGCCTTGTTCAAAGTTGATTTTTTTTAAATACTGAATGATATGGTATCAGTATCAAGAATAATGTAATGCCAATTGATTGATCTTTGCTGTAGAAGAAAGAATTATGTTGGAATTCAGGAAAAAAAATAGTGCTGTGCTATTCTTATTAAGTAAAGCATGAAATGGAGCCTGAAAAAGAACAGACGAATTTATGCTGCTACTATCTGAAAGCAATGACTTTTATAAAGCTTACATCATGAATAACACGATTATTTGGAGAAGGGAACAGGAGGTGAAGCTTCATACAAGAATGCTAATTACTCTCAATGGGTTTCTAATATATACATTTTAAGTATCCCTCTTTACCATGAATAGAAGGGGTTTGATAAATGTCTTAAACGTGATACTCAGATGAGTTATCTATTTAGCTCCAGTCTTTCTGGTCTTTTTTCCATTCAGCTTTCACCCTAGAGAATTTAGTTCAGAAAAAGTTCATCATATCATAGAGTCATAGAACAATAGAATATCCAGTCAGAAGGACCCACAAGGATCACCGAGTTCAACTCCTGACTCCACACAGGGCAACCTAAAAGTTAAACCATATATCCAAGAGCATTGTCCAAATGCTTCTTGAACACTGACAGGCATGGGGCCACGGACCACTTCCCTGGGGAGCTTGTTCCGGTGCTAGACCACCCTCTCAGTGAAGAGCTTTTTCACATCTAATTGGAGCTTCCCCTGACACAGCTTTGAGCCATCACCTTGTATCCTATCACTGGACATCAGAAAGAAGGGATCAGTGCCTCCTTCTCTGTTCCATCTTCCTTGTCCTCTTTTGGACACGTCCTAATATTTTTATATCCATATATTGTGGAGTCCAAAACTGCATACAGTACTTGCGGTGAGGCCGCACCAGTACTGGGTATAGTGGGACAATCACTTCTTTCCGCCTCTTAGCTATACTGTGCTTAATGCACCCCAGGATATAGCTGGCCCTTTTGGCCACCAGGGCACATGGTTGACTTGCATTAAACTTACCATCAACCAAAACCCCCACACCTCTTTCTGCAGGGCTGCACAGTTTATAAGCATATCCAGGATTACACCATCCCAGGTGCAAAATCTGGCATTTGTCCTTAATTTGTGCCATTGAAGGTAGAGATATGCTCACATATAACCTTAAACACATGTGTAAACCCTTTGTAGTGACACGTACCAAAGAACTTTTTATCTGTACCATTAAAATCTTTTTTTAAAATCCAGACCTTACTCAGCATCTTTTTCCACAGTTCATCCCACTGACTAAGCTTTTCACCATTTTGCAAACCTAGCTTTCAGTAGCAGCTGAAAGACAAACAAAATACTGCGATTAGTAAGGAACAGGGATAGGAAGTAACCAAAAATACTGCATTCCAATTACACAAAATAATGATGTGTGAGGACTAGCATTTTCTGTTAACACCATTCTACTGCAAACAGGAATGTGAGAGAGGCATTACAGTTTCATCAGGGAGAGATTGAAGAGTCCTGGACTATCTATTCAAGGAAGACAAAAAATACAAGAGCAAATGATACAGGTATGAAAATCTGCAGGTGGGCTAACTAAAGTTGTACAAATGTTTCTATCTATTCTTTACAATGATGAAAAAGAAAGAAGCATTGCACTTAATACAGCTATCTTTTTCCCCCTTTCTTAATCCAGACAGTCGTTACTAGGAAAAATAATTTCTACAATCCAAAGAGCTTTGTATCAATATAAACCAAAATCTTAGTGCCTATAAATTATTTACACATCACAATTTTAACCACATAGTGGTGACCGACAAGAATTGGGAAAAAATGGAGTCCTCCAAATACGGTAACACCAGCCACCATTCTGGATAAACTCTGTGGTTTTATGTTGTCCATTAGCTTGCTATGTCACTAAGCAATTTCAGAAAACCCTGTAATAGACAATTAGAGGCTAATCGCCACCAGGAAAGGTCTCCTTTCTAACTCCAGTTCAGTTTTAACGTCTGAAGAATTAGGTTTCTGCTCCTTTCAAAAATGTTAATTACTGCTATAATTCTTCTTCTTCTAGTTCATGTACATTCCTCACCTTCTTTTGAATCCCACTAATCTCTTGTCCTGTTGATATCTTGTGGTAATGAGCTCCACGGTCACGTCTTAGGTGAGGAAAATAATATGTTTCATTCTGAATTTTTCTATTTTGTTTTATATTTCCTTATTTCTGTACTGCAGTATAGGGCACTTTCCATTTTTTTAACAGTGTGTTACTTTATATATTTTTCTCACTTATTTTTCTTAATACATTTTTAAAAGAAAACATCTCCAAAACTCTTGCTCTATGGATCTTGTGTCTCCCTTGCTCTAAACTTTATAGAATAAAGAATAAATTCTGCCAGAAGCAGAATTTCTTAATACATAGCTGAAAGTCTGGTTTAATATAATTTTTCCTATGGAAATCTGTATGTTGTGGTTGACTACTAAAAAATAATTCCAAACATGTTTGCTTATAATTCTTTAAATGTAATTTCTATAATGATGCTAAAAGTAGAGCCAATAATAAATGTATAGGTTTTGAGAAAGTGTTGCATCAGGGTGTTAGAAAAATGGATATTACTTTTTCTGGACATTTATTTGTTTAATTAGTTTCTTTAAGGAGAGAAGCTTTCATTTAATTTTAATTTATTTTCCCATTAAAAATCCCTATATAGCAGGGTTGGTTGGAAAAATGATAATGAAACACTTTTTAACCAGACAGTGGTTCTTAAAATTTGAAATATTTCCCAGTAACAGTTCTCTCCCGGCAAAGTACCAGTGGAAGGCTTTATTTCCTGCCTAATTCCTCAGCAGCCCATCAAAACCACTGTTTTGCTTGTGATACAGAGACTGGGTTTCCAGGGTTCCTGGATCTGGGACTTTGTCACAGAGAACTTTGAAAAATAAAGACTTTATTGTAAAATGAGTCTGACATCCAAAAAGAAAAAAAAAAAAAAAAAAAAGCAAGCATATTCTACATGAAAGATGTTTACTTTAATCACAATAGCACAACTCAGAGTATCTGCTCAGGCTCGACAGAGCAGCCTCAGAAGTCTAGCTATGAAAAATCTTTAGATTTCAAATTACCCATGCTTATATTACAACAGCTTTCACACCTCTGTACCATTTTACATTCTTGACAAACAAAACAAAGAGGAAGTACTTTTGTGGGATCAAATATGTCTGATCAGAACAATCTCTCAGCTTTTGCCAAAAAAGTAGTACTGTATCTAAACCAGAATATAATTGTCCTTTTTTTTTTTTTAATAATTTCTTGCAGTTTCATTCTTTGGATGATTATCTCATGTATTCAAACTGCAACTAAATCAGAAACTTACCAAATACATGTTCAGGTTCCAGCACAAAGGACCTATACACTACTTAAAGTTTCCAGATACCTTGAAAATAGTAATTACTGCTTGGTCCCAGGTCTTCACACTGTAAAATAAAAAATCTGATAATGTCATAATAAATTATAATCTATCACAGTTTTGCTGTACTATAAGAGAGGGCATGGAGACCTCTATTATTGAGAACAATGTGGCATTTTTTTTGTCAAATCTTCAAGAAATTTTGATGAAAAAAGCAACAGAAAACAGTTCGAGAGAGATATGTGAAAAAAGAAGGTATGTGGATGGTATTGATGAAGAGCTTATTTTTGCCCAATAAATTGTAAAAAATGTTCAAGAACAGTTCATCTTTGAAAAAATATGACCTCCTGTAATATTGCCACAGTCAAATAGATCTTTAGTGAACTTCTGAGCAAATAATCATCACGCGAGTTGAAACTGCCTAAGGTCAGTTTTAACCGAAGCACTCAATTTCTCTAGGATTTCAAGCAAGGTTAGAAGAATAAATTCAGAACACTAATACTGTAACTGACACATAGCAGCTAGTTCCTCTCTTCCTCCTCCTGCCCCCCATTCTTTGTCTCTTTATTCTTTTACTTATTTTGAATATACGTATTTAGGTTGCATAGTGGCAGGTTTCTAGGCAAAGAAGAAACTCCGGGGGGGAGAATGTATTCATCAATTAATTGCAGTAGGAATACTACATGGTACCTCTTCTTAAATTCAAAGGCAAGAAAGTCGTTTTCTGTGAAGTAGAAAAAGTAAAAATATGCTGAGCATGCCTCTCCATGTTAATTATCTTGGTTACATCCACAACCTTGCACATTTGTATGCTCACCTTGTCATTCTGTAGAATCTGAGCCCCTGATATTGAACAGCAGGTACATGGGGAAAGTATAAAAGAAAGTTAAATCAAAGGTAGGATTGAAAGTCTTGGTAGTGATGGCACTGGGAAAACAGGAGATCTAAAGTAAGTTCTCGATTTGGCTGTGTGCGCACTGAGGAACAAGTCACATTTCCTTCTGTTAACTTTTCTTCCTATCCATAAAACACAGAAGGTATTTTATTCAACCTATTTTTTTGTCAGTTTGTCATTTAGTCTATGAACTTTTAAGGGGGGAGAGAAGTGTCTTACTGGAGACTTATGTGGAACAGCATAATGGGACTTGTCAGTTGAGAATTCTCAGCTCTACCAGAATACTGGAAAGCAATAAGAGGCAATGCAAAATAGAGATGTTCTTTTTTCAAGTAGCAAGTACAGACAGGTATAATATTACTGAATTTAAATGGGCAACTAAAAGGAGAATAGCAATCATCACAACAGTAACCATTTTCCATCATTCAGAGACCTTTAAAACAGAGAAAGTGAAAGAAAGATCTTACAGCTATTACATACTTCTGACTTTATTTCCTAAGCCTTAAAGTCACTTATTAATGAAAAACGTTTTGGCTGTATTTAAGTGATGTACTTCATATTTTCAAGTTTTTTGATTTCATTTTCTTATATGTGCATATATATACATGCATACATATATACATACAAATTTATACAATATATACACAGTATATACACATACATATTTAATACTGAAGCATGTTTCAGAGCCTTCTGCCTAGAACAAGAGACTTTTTTTCCCTTTAATTATTTAATGACAGGTCATTAGATGTGATGGGATTAAAGTCGTTGATCTGGACAGTTGCTGAATGTGTTGAAGTGTCACCAAATTCACAACAGCATTTGAGCTTTAGTTTTGGGGTCTGTTAAATAATTTCAGTGGAACAAAGCTTTAGGCTGTCTCATTATGAAAGCAAAGCATGGTGCATTACGAGGAGCCAAAAAAAATGCCAAATGCTGGCTTCCTTTATAGCTGATAAAAGTTAAAAGACAGACAAAATTATCCATGCCTTTCTTAGAAAAGAAGAAAATAGGGCAGCACAATACTGCTGCACAATAAATTCTTATTCAATAGGCAGCTTGATGAGAGCAGCTTCATAGGTAGTTTAGGGTTAATGATGTTTAATTTTTATATGACTACAGATGCCTTTAAATTTTGCAAGGTACCTAAAAGGTAATTTTGAAATAAATAACTCTTATAAAAACAATTTGTAAAAAAGGGATAAATTTAATTATATGTTGAACTCATTGTCACAGAATTCTGAAACTTTCAGATTAAAAGTGCATCTAAGCTTTGATTTTTGTAATTCAATATTAGGAAGTAGTAACAGAATTACCCTATTAATAAAATTAATGTTGATTTGGCAGCAATGTTCTGATTGCCTTCTTGGTTGGTTTCTTTTTCTACTTCTTTTTCTGGTTCTAGGAAGCTGAGGACTATGTCTGAGGTAAACCTGAGACTGAGCACGGAGAAACTATTTCTAATCTGAAACCAGTACCAGTGTTAGGGCTGAGTTTGTAGTTTCCAGTTGGGAACTCTGATTGATCTTGGTCAGTTACTTCAGCAAGTGCAGCTGATAATACCCTCATCTTGTAAACAGTCATCTATATGCTTAATGTGGCACCTGAGAATTCATTTTTATGCCAGTTTCAGCCTATTCAGGTCTGTGAGAATAAACACATGAATAGCACCTGCAGGAGAAAAAATTATGAGCCATAAAGCACTGAAAGTTAATTAACATTCAGATCTGTTTGGAAAAAAAAAAATTATTACTACAGTATCACATTCTGCTAAAGCCCCCATTAGGGTTTAAGCAGGTTTTACATCTTTTCTGGTATACCTCAGTATCCTGAACAATATATCCTGAGTTTCTGAATTACTGACAGAAAACAAAGAGTATGTCCCCAAAGGTCATCCTGTCTATTGCTGTGTTTTGTTTTGTGGTGGGTTTTTTTTTAAATCCTTCTCAATTTGGTCTATATTTTTTGAGCAAATTTTGTGAAATCCTGATGTAGACCTGTTTTTGAAATACAATCCACAGTACCGAGTTGTGGATAATGCATTTTGCTCTGCATACGCAGGTCTGCAAAAACATGCTTTGAACAAGTGAATCATTCAGGTCAAACCAAAATAAAATATTCCATTTTTTTCAAATAGTTTTTGCTTTATATAAAAATGGAATAAAAAATTGAAACAAAGGTAATGCCTCTGAAAATTTACAGCATTTTTACCTTTTCAAGTTTTTATTTTTTTTCCCCTGATTTAAACAGTCCTGCAGACACAGACACAAACAATATTGTAATTTTGTTGTTGTTGTTGCCAAATCACTGATTTCCACTGTATTTTTCCTTCAAATCTAAAATTCTTGTTTTATTTTAGCAGCACAGAAAATTTTTCCTTAACCATCTTGAAATTCTTCTGTTTCTCTTCCCACATGCCTTAGGGTGTTTCTATACTCCAAGATAAAACTTTGTTAGAAATACTCTGTGATTAATATCATAAAGAAAATAGAAGTATATTTACCCCCATACTACTTTGGTCTTCCCAGTATTCTTTTCAAAAGTATACATTTTTACTTTTTAAAGACAGTGAGGTCTAGACTCCCAGATGAAGTAGGTTTTGCATCCTGATGAAACAAGGATTATGGCACCCACCTCAGCTCAGATGTTACTCTGGATTCTCCCATTGAAGTTCCAGGTCCCAGCCCCTATCCACACCCTTTTCCCCCTTTCTCCTGAATTATGGGATTCAGCTCCACTACCTCTCTGCAAAACTCTGACCCAAAAAGAACATTAACCAACCCCAGCAGAGCAAGATGGAGACATATAAGGACATATAAGAGCTAATTTCTTATCAAGACTGTGTAATAAACCTACAGTATCAACACAGTTGATAGTGCAGAAGTTGTAAAAAATTATGGAAACAGTCCCATGCCTTTCTGCAAGCCAGATGGTACCTGGAAGAAAAGTTTAACAAGTGCAGCAATACTTGATGTATCTCTATGCAAGTGTTACCCAGAAATCTCTGAGACAGCAGAACTTCATGTTTGCCACTGAAAACTAGAGACTTTCAAATACTGGACTCTGGCAAGTTTACAATTTGAGGTCCTGCTACTGCACAAATGGGTTTGCATTGTACTCTCAAAAGCTTTTTTTTTTATTTTTCTAAAATGTTGATCATCTCCTCCTTTCACACACAAAAAGCACTGAGTTGAAAAAAGATGATAGAAAGCCTGAAAAGAATTTGACACTTTAACAAAAGCCTTGGAAGAAAGTCACGGGGTAATTTAATAGTTGTTTTCTTTACAAGACTATGTAGAAAATGTCTGTTACTTTATTTATATTTTAAACACTGAGTGAGCATTTTTCTGTCTTGAAAGTCTCTGTCTGAGAACTTCCAAGGTTTAAATACTGCAAGGAGAAAAAGAGTGCAGCTAATAGTAAACCTCAAAACTTCAGCTTATATAAAGGATACTCTGCCTGGAAGATAAAACAAAGGTCCACAGAATTATATCCTGTCGAGCAGTTAAGTTCAAATCTGTCAATCCTAAAAATAACCAGAGGAAAACTTTTGTACAATTTTTCATGAAAAATTCACAGAAAACCTTTGTGAACTTCTTCAATATTTCCTCATGGAAAAAAAAAGAAAATTATAAATTCTCAAAAATTCTGGCATGTAAACCACCTTAATAGGCAGTGACTACAAGAGCAAGGTATAAAAAAATCTGTATTAGCACTAGACAAGATATGTTTTTCCCTACGTCTTGAAATGACTACAGAAAGGTTACCCAGAGAGGTGATAGATGCTCCATTCTTGGAAACATTCAAAGTCAGGTTGGACGGGGCTCTGAGCAACCTGATTCTAGCTAAAGATGTCCCTGCTTATTGCAGGGGGATGGACTAGATGGCCTTTAAAGGTCCCTTCCGACCCAAACTATTCTATGATTCTATGGTTTGTCCATTATGCAGAAGAGTAATGTGCAGGGAAGGAGAAGGATAGAGAATCATGGATAAGGGAGGAGGAAAGACGGAAGATAAATACTGTCCTATGATCCAAGCATCACCTGTCACATGGGAGACACTTGTAGCCAACCTGCTTCAGAACAGAGAAGGACTCAAACATGGGGTTTCCATGCTAACTCAATAGCTCAAGTACCTAGATACCTGTAAAGGTAAGGCAAGTTTGTCTTTTTCAAGTGGCCTTTAGTCTCTCCACGTTCTAAGTCTAAAAATATTACAAAAGGATGGTGGTTGGGTTTGAGAGTGGGCGTGAGTTTGTTTGGGTTATTTAATTTCATTTTTTTAACATTAAGAAAAGCCAATTCTCTGCCAACAATGTGAATAAAGGAAATCCTGAAAGCCCCAAGCACCCACTGGAAAAAAGGAAGTCATATAAGCATAAGGAAAAAATTAAGCTTATCTGTTTAGCCTCATTCCTAAGTTAATCACTATGGGCAGAAAACACAGATGCAGAGAAGCTATCTCAGCTACTGAGAGCTGTTTGAAAATAATACATCAGTAGCACTAATTTAGGTAGTGCTGCTCCCCTTGTACACAACTGATTTGTTCTGGGTTGAAAATGGAGATTTTGTCCTTTCTGTGACACAGCTGCAGGGGGTAGGGAACAGCGGAGCTACAGAAAACAGGAGTGGGCTGAGGAGCAGAGTAGGGCAGAGCCAGAGCCGAGTGTGCAGTAGTGATTGTTAAATAACCAAATAGCTCGCTAAGCTTCACTCCAGCAATCAAGTTAAGTCCCCATCTGAAAATGGAAGGGCAGGGGGTAGAGTGAGAGGAGGAAGGCAGGAAGGAAGGAAGGAAAAGAGAAAGTCTTCTCTTTGTCTTTCCTGGGACCTTTGTGGAATCTTCTCTGCAGCCAACACTGCAGGGACATGGCATTTACAACACCAAATCAAGGATGAGTCCTACGTCCTATGTTAGAAAGGGACCAATTCTAAATGTTTTGTAGAAAGGGAGTGGGGCATTAGACTATAACTCCAAAGATCTCGTTTTATCTCTACCTATCTCTGCAGCAGTGCTATTTTATTTTATTTTAATGCTATTTTGACATGAGCATTATCACAAAAGCCAACATCCTCCCAGAACAATAAAGAGGTTAAAAACTAAGATGGTAATATAAATTGGATTTTTATGCTCTCCCATCATGAATGCTGAGATTATAACATGCATTTGAGTCACATTATCAATCTTTACCTTTTTTAAAGGAATGCTGACAATTTTAAGTAAGCATACAACTATATGAACTATGCCTAGAAAAAGAACTCTCATCACAAAATTCATAATATGACTGCCAATAACACTGAATTTACAGAACACCTCAATCATACTGTAAAAGGGACATATGTCTGCCTTTGACATCGAATCCTATGAGCAAGAGAAGTGGGCAACAATGACCATGTCTCATCATTCTTTTCAAATTCACTATAATTTTCTGACATCCCATGGAGAGTTTTCGATGATGCGGTGGACATATGCTCAGGCCTCGTACAATTTTGCTTTATTCAAGCAGCATGTGAAAAATCTGTCTAAAGCTCCATTGTCATTTTTCAGTATACACTTTTCTTGGGAAATATTCGTATGTCTTTTAGAGTAGAAGACATGAGCATTATCAGGTACCTGAAAAGCATGATTTCAGAAAGCCAAAATCAGAGAGGTAGTCTGAAAATCTGCTCATAAAAATCCTTGCCCATTCTGCAAGGAGAAGAGGATGCAAAACCTGCTGGACAATTTGACAGCTAGTGGAATCTTGTTAAACTTCTTTCTCTGATATTTTCTTGACTATAAAGTTTTCCAAGGAAAGGATGCCTAGAGAAGCTCATCGACATTAGTACAATGCCTGATATCTTTACAACAAAGGTGCTATGTCAGCATAAAGTATCATTAATAGTGTTTTATATTCTTTAGCTTCAGTGATGGAGCTGCTCCTATCAGAGCAGTCTCCTTTATACAATTATGATTTGGGAGATATTCATCACAGGTGTCCTTTGGATATACAGCATATGTTCAAAACAACCATGCCTGTATTCATACGCATACATTAAAATCACACATTTCCCATTCCACTGATGATTGCAATAATGCTGCAGTCACTGCAGATGACGTTATGGCCTTGACAAGAACTCATAGGGAAAGGATGTTTCTACCTGACAATGATGTTCAGCTGCAGAAAAAAATGCCAGGACAAAGCTGCAGGGCTACTTTCCAAGTGTCTCTTAAGTCTAGCTTCCACTCAAAGTTGGGAAAGAGAGCAAACTTCCAGATTCTGTACATTTGAAATAGCTGCTTTTTGACTGCTCAGTTCAGCTTTATTCAAGAGCTGCTTTATCACCATTACCAGCCTGGGGGAGAAGTATGGGTAAAAAGGAAGGAAATCTTGATCATTTTCCCCAGGCACTTAATACTTTAAATATAACCTTCTCATAAGAAAATGTGAGGGTTTTTTCCCACTTTTTGTGCCATGGTTTCATTATCTTACGGTAATTAAAATGCCATGACTCTCTGCAATTCTCTGAATTTTCTGTTTTGCACCATTGCATCAAGATCCTGTTTCCCTGCTCTCCTATTTATAATGTTTCTGGTTCTGCCTCTGCCCTGTATCTTTGGCTTTGTCCCCACTTTATTATACCTTAGAACTCCCAATTCTTGCCTAACCAGAGGCTGGAATAGAGCTGACATTATTTAATATCTGATTTTTAACTCAGATTAAAAAATAAATAAAATATTAGAGATTATATTTGGCTGGTTGAAAAACAAACATGTTCACTGACAATAGTCCTAGAATAATATTTTGTGCAACCATGACTGTCTGTGAACATTTTGTACCTAATCTCCCTTCAACTAGAAGACCCACAAGCTCCTGGTTTGGCTCTTGGACTGATCTATCTATCTGCATCAATACCCATTATATTCATACACCTTCTGAGATATTTTGTGTGTATATAATTTTGTCTTCTTAACAGGATAAATCAAAGCCTATCTTAATTTAAGTCTCTGTCCTTATTCACTTGACACATAGTAATGTTAAAATCTCACATGTTCTGTTAATGCTGGGGGTGCTACAGAACATCTGACACTATGCTACCAAGTAAAACAGGAGTATGTAAGGGATTTTACATCCTCTGGAAGATTCTGAAACATCAAAACCTTGAGTAGCGTGCAGTGGGATGATCTACAGACTTCATTAAGTTTTCATGAAAAATTAAACTTTCCAGAATAAATACTCCAATTCCAGAATTTGACTTTTCTATGTATTATACGTATACCTATGTATACGTATATGCATAAGCATATATGCAGGTATGGATTCTAAAGAAATGTTGAGGTGAAAGAGAAGGATGCTGGAACAATTGTTTTTTCCCACTTCTCTCCAGTCTGTAAGTTTTGTGTACTTGCTTTGTGTGCTAATGTTGAAATCTGTCAGACTGAAACCAGCCAAAAAACCACAACCAACTAAAAAAAAACAAACCTCAAACCCAAACCCAAATTGAGGCAAAAAGGGCTGCATTGCAAAGCAAGGTTTTTCTTTGTTTTAAATCTGAGAGGGAAAACTAAATGAACCAAAATGTACTTTTAGTGCTTTAAGCTTTTCTAACAAAATAAGCCATGCTGTAAAGAGTTGATTTAGAGCATAAATCTTTCTGAAAATGGCTTAGATTGCAGTTGAAACAATTTTCTAACAACTCATATTTTGAGGGCAAACTATAAATGACCTCTGGAGTCTTAGTCAGCACCAAGCCATTCACCACAGCAAGGACAAGCCAAGCACCTGCTGTCCTCTGTTCCCATGAAAGGCCTCCAGAACTGTCAGTGCTTCCTTTGGCCACTTCCAAACTGACCTGCAGGTGTAGGCTGGACTTTCTTCTCCCCAAAACATAGAGATACAAGACATGATCAACACCCATCTGACCTACATGGCTGAATTTCCCTTTCTGTGAAAATCACATTATGGGAGGAAGGGAGAAGAGGGCAACTACTGACATGGCACTCCTGAAGCCCCAGTCTCTGTTATGTACTCTTTCTGTACTCCTGGAAAGAACAGTCACAAGTTTATAACTGGTGCCATAAATACATAAATACATTAAAAAAAAAAAGTTTTGATCCTGAATCATCTGTCTCAACATTGGTCCAAATGTTAATACTAAATTGTAGTATTAAGTCTTCAATTTAGTACGATTCATACAAGGAAAAAAAAAAAAGGTAAGTAAGTAAAACAGAGAAGCAAACAAACCTTATTTTACTGTGGGGGTTGTCAAACAATAGAACAGGTTCCCAGAGATGTTGTGAAGCCTTCATCCTTGGACATTTTCAAAACCCAGATGGACATAGCCTTGGGCAACCTGTACTAGAAGACCCTGCTTTGAGCAGGGGATTGGACAAGACGATCTTCAGAGATGCCTTCCAGCCTCAATCCGTGATTTTGTGGTTCTGTAAATATCCTGCTTTCATCTACTAATCAGAATGAAAACCACCTTTTTCAAATCCTCATTGATTCAAAGATATGTATGCAGAATGGTTTCTGGGTATGCATCCATTAGCTGGAACAGATGCTTCAGGTACTCAGTGTCCTGTAGGATCGGGCCTTCTGATCTTCATTTTGCAATTGTGTTTCCTAAAATAAATGCAGGAGATAGACAGACTCATTTTCTGAACTAAAGTGTTATGTCTCTCATAACTGGACCACCAACAACTAACTACACCTATGTGATTAGGGTTAAAATAGTGGTCTTGGTCCTTTATTTATTTGGGTTTTATTTTGTTTTTTATACTCTGTTGTGCTCATACTTATTAGGAGAGTGAGGAATCCTTCTCCCAAAGATCCCTCCTGAAGAATATTGTTGATTTATGACCAAAAATCTAATAAAGCCATACTGGAGCAAACAGAATGTGCAAAATATAAACACCGTTGTACAGCCTATTCCTGAGGAAGAATGATACTGACATATGAGAGTCTAGCTCATTTTTATAATGAACATTCCATGTTTACTCATGTGGACGTGCAACTGTTGGAAAGGCATCAGACACACATCCAAGTACCTACAAATCTGTCATGCATTCTGTCCATCCAGTTGTTTTCCTCATATAATTTTAAAGCAGCACTCACTTTCAGTACATTTCAGATAATTCACAAAAAGTTTTGTCTTTTCCATAATTCTCTCTTATTTGTAACAGCGGATGAGTTGTTACCCTTTCAGTTTTCCAGACAATTCCCTTAATCATAGAATCATAAAATGGTTTAGGTTGGAAGGGACCTTAAAGATCATCTAATTCTAACCTCCCTGAATGCAGAATGGTTCTATTAATAACTACACAGTTTATCTCCCTAATAGGTACAATAGAAATGCCAGGAATCTTCAACCCCTTTCATACCTTTGATCATCACGCAAATAGTAAGACCTGTTGCTCTTTACCCCTATAATGCTGGATACCTTATTGGTACATGAATGAAACTTGAAGTAATATTGAGTCCTTCAGAGGGCCAGAGCTCTTTCTTGGAAGTGCTATAGAAATTCTTTACAATTGAAGTCAGGGGAAAAATGAGGAAAACTGTTCAAATCTAGGTTTCCCTGAACCTTTTGCTTGTAAACAGTGGGACAAGTTCCTTGGCAACAGCCACAGATGCTGAAATCAGCAGTCTTTCAGACAAACCATGTTAAACAGTTCTGTAATGATTTAAGGGCTTTAGAGAAGTAGCAAGATCAGTCCCAGCCGAGACATGGAATTGCAGCTTGTCCAGAGACCTAATTTAAACTGTTTTGATGTGTTGAGCCTGAAAAATATTTTTTCTCAGAGGGGACAATTTTGTTCTTGAAGGAATGGAAGATTTTCTCTTATTGGTGGGAAACAGAAAGGGAAGAAGAAAAGAATCATTCCAGAAGCTTCCCCTTACTATGCTGACCTATTAATTAAAATAAAAAGATAGATACTAAATTAGCCCTTCCCTTTCCAACCCAGTAACAGATACTTTCCATTCATCGTTTCAGAAGAGATAAGGACACAAAAGAGGTACCATTTTCAAAGCTTTACATTTAGAAGTCTAAGTCTGATGTGCGCCTTGCAGTGGTGATAAATTTATTCTTGCTTTCATATGAATATCAACTTTGTAAGAAGATCCTTTTGCCCCAGAAAAGAGTGGTGGACAGTGTCCATAATCACAGAATCATAGAATGGTTTGTGTCAGAAAGGACCTTAAAGATCACCTAGTTCCAACCCCCTTGCCATAGGCAGGGACCCCTTCCACTAGACCAGGTTGCACAAACCCCCACCCAACCTGGCCTTGAACACTTCCAGGGATGGGGCAACCACAGCTTCTCTGAGCAACCTCTTCCACTGCCTCACCATCCTCATAGTGAAGAATTTCTTCCTTATATCTAATATAAAATTACCCTTTTTCAGTTCAAAACCAATATGCCTTGTCCTATCTCTACATGCCCATGTAAAAAAACCCTCTCCAGCTTTCTTGTAGGCCCCTTTTAGGTCCTGGAAGGCTGCTATAAGGTCTTCCTGGAGCTTTCTCTTCTCAATGCTGAACAAGCCCAACTGTCTCAGGATGTCTTCATAGGAGAGGTGCTTCAGCCCTCTGATCATCTTCATGGCCCTCCTCTGGAATTGCTCCAAGAGGTCCATGTCCTTCTTATGTTCGGAGTCCCAGAGCTGGACACAGTACTCCAGGTGGGGTCTCATGAGAGCACAGCAGAGGGGCAGAATCACCTCTCTCTACAAATACTAGAGAAAGATGGAGTTGTCCAGGGTATTTTGTTATTTTGTGGAATAACTCTCTTTATATATCCTCTATGTAGAGAGCCTAAGGAGATGTAAGATATAACTGAACACCCAAATTCAGAGAATTTATTGGAATAGATCCCTCTCTACACATGTATATACTCTGTGAATAATCAAAGACCATCCAACTTACTGGCTGGATGGCTGAGCTTAGAGAGTCATGGTGAATGGCATTAAAAGCAGTTGGTGGCTGATCACAAGCGGTGTTCCCCAGGGCTCGGTTCTGGGGCTGGTCTTATTCAATATCTTTATCGATGATCTGGATGAGGGGATCGAGTGTTCCCTCAGTAAGTTTGCAGATGACACCAAGTTAGGTGTGAGTGTTGATCTGCTCACGGGCAGGAAGGCTCTGCAGAGGGATCTGGACAGGCTGGACCGATGGGCAGAGGCCAACTGTATGAGGTTTAATAAGGCCAAGTGCCGGGTCCTGCACTTTGGCCACAACAACCCCATGCAACGCTACAGGCTTGGGGAGGAGTGGCTGGAGAGCTGCCTGGCAGAAAAGGACCTGGGGGTGCTGGTTGACAGCCGGCTGAACATGAGCCAGCAGTGTGCCCAGGTGGCCAAGAAGGCCAACAGCATCCTGGCCTGTATCAGCAATAGTGTGGCCAGCAGGAGTAGGGAAGTGATTGTGCCCCTGTACTCGGCACTGCTGAGGCAACACCTCGACTACTTTGTTCACTTTTGGGTCCCTCACTACAAGAAGGACATTGAGGTGCTTGAGCGTGTCCAGAGAAGGGCAACGAAGCTGATGAAGGTTCTAGAGCACAAGTCTTATGAGGAGTGGCTGAGGGAACTGGGGTTGTTCAATCTGGAGAAGAGGAGGCTGAGGGGAG
>NW_010538186.1:12595-20622 GCF_000687285.1 Phaethon lepturus | reverse complement strand
GGAGTCACCATCACTGGAAGTGTTCAAAATACATGTGGACGTGGCACTTCAGGACATGGTTTAGTGGGCATGGTGGTGTTGGGTTGATGGTTGGACTTGGTTGATCTTAAAGGTCTTTTCCAACCTTAATGATTCTGTGGTTCTGTGATTCTGTAAAATAAGTTGTCCAGTAAAGACTATCCAGAGTGTAGTGGAGAAAGAAAGAAGACAATCTTTAGCAAGAACAGACCATTGCCGATAGCAAAACAGTCTGTCACACCCACAACCCATTTTCTTCCTATGAGAGAAGAAGTGGCAGGAAAATATCATGGGTAATGACAGGAAAACCTATCCCTCTGGTAGTGTATTGGTTGTGAGTGGCAAGGATTTGGTAGCAGGGGGGTGCAGGGGTGGCTTCTGTCAGAAGCTGCTAGAAGCTTCCCCTGTGTCTGACAGAGCCAATGCAGCCGGCTCGTAGCAGACCCACTGCTGGCCAAAGCTGAGCCCATCAGCAATGGTGGTAGCACCTGTGGGATAACTGGGGGAGTTGGCTGGGAAGACACTGCTGCTCAGGAACTGGCTGGGCACTGGTCAGTGGATGGTGAGCAATTGCATTGTGCACCACTTATTTTCTATATTCTTCTATTATTTTTGTTATTATCATTATTGTTGTTATTATTATCTTTATTGTTATTGTTATTATTTCCCCTTCCTTTTCTGTCCTGTTAAATTGTCTTTATCTCAACCCACAATTTTTTTTTTTTTTCCAGTTCTGTCCCCCATCCCACTGAAGGGGACAGAGTGAGTGAATGGCTGTGTGGTTTTTAGCTGCCTGTCAGGTTAAACTACGAGAGGTGGGCACCTGCCATCCAGCCAGAGTCAACCCACCAAAGGTAGCTACCCAGTAAACAGGGTATTTTCAAAGGTCTCTGTCATTCTGGAGACTGCAACCTTACCACACATATGGAAAGTGCAAAAATAAAGAAAAAAACATTCACAAGAATTTCAAAGGGATAAGAAAATTCCCACGAAAGCTTTGTTTGACAATTGATACCTTGCATGGTTTTGCAGAAAACTGTCAGTACATGTTTCCTCATGTCTGTACATTAGATTACTGTAAGAGTTAATCATCACATCCCCTACCTAAAGCCATAATCTTATATTTGTGATTGCACAATTATTTAACACAGTAACAAATCATATTATTACAGTGTATTATGATTCTAAGTGAGAAAAAGGTGGCAAGAGATGGGATTTTTTAAAGTAAGAAAGCACTGCCTTTAAAGATAAATGGCAAGGGAGAAGATGCACATAGCAGAGCAGACAGCATGTAGCCAGCTTTCTTCCACAAGCGTCACTGATTCATTCTCCTTGTGTGTTTCTCTGGAATTTACCTGTTTGTCTTGTTCTTAATCCCTGAAAAGGCTGAGATTCCTACTTATTTTTCAGTTTTGCCTCTTTTCCACTGATCTGCAAGTGGGGGCGACTTGTTTTGACAGAAAGAATCAGCTCACGCAGAACTGTTTGTTGGATGGGTTTTTTTTTTCTGGGATTCCTCTTTTATTTTGTGAATACTTTTACTCCTGAAAGCACCTACAAACAGGGATGAAATGTGGTCTCCATTTAAGTCAGTGGTAAAACTCATACTGACTTCAAGTTTTCACATACTCTCCTGTCTTCAGTCTTTCATCATGCAGCAAATTTAGTCTGAGTAACCACCATGTGAGCTTCAAACCTTATCTTTCCATATGTCAGAATCCAACCTACTGATCTGAACAGAGGGGTGAGCAATGTCCTCTCATAGCTTTCTGGTTGGGTGAATTGAAGGGCCAGAGGCTGCCCATTAATGAGCAGCGATGGTGTTGTAGGCACTTGGATGAAGCATTCCTGTTCATTTTGCCTAGGCCAGCACAGAGCTTTAGAGTCACAAAATCTTTTGCAGAGGTCCCTGTATAGCATTTGCTTACTCAGGTGGTCCCATGGAAGAGTCAGACACCATTACTGCCTCATAAACATAAAACTAGAGGGAGAAACAAATCACCAAGCTGTTTAAAACATGACAGAATTTGTCACCAGCTGACATAAAGTCTCAGAGCTGAAAATTTAAAAAACAAACTGTAGAGATGTACCAAAAAGAATGGTCCTGTGTTAGGGACTTTCCCAAATCTGGCCTTTTTCGTTGTGCGTCTTTACAATTGTGTTGTGACTCACAGGCTCATTGTGAGATCTTTGTTGAGGCAACTTGATTCTGCAGGTCCGTTATTCTCAAGGTTCTGTTTTAGTTTTATTTTATTTTATGACAGTAAGGCCTTGTTAAAAAAGACGTTTTTGAAAACTGTTAAATCCAAGTTGTTTTGTGTGCTGAATTGATAACTAACATTTAAAAAAACATCACAAATGTAAATTCTGTTTAAAAAGACCACAAGCTGAGTCTAGAAGGGAGAGAGGAGGGGAATCAACTCATAGTGCCACACCTGCTTCAGGCTAAAACAGTAAAATTCAATTCATTTTCATACAGCATCTTTTATACAAAGCCTCTCAAAACCCTTCATAGCAAGAGATAAAACGACAAGATAACTTGTTACAGAAGAGGCTATTGCAACTCTCACATAGACAGCAAAGGAAGGAAGCTGTGTGCAGGACTGGACTGGGCTAGGGAAAAAAAAGGTTGTAAATGTAAAGGAGGGAAAAAGTAATATCCTTACACTGTATAACAGAAAGAAGACATGAATAATAATCATACGCGTGAGGATGAGGATGAGCATAACGATGGGGATGGGGATGAGGATAAGAATATTTCTTCCTTGTATAAAAACTTTACATCTACTATTTTTATGTACTAATTAAATTTCATAGCCCTGCAGGATAGGTGAATTCATTTTGCAGACGGAAAAACCTGGGCATAAACAAATATGTTAAAAGGACTGTCCTAGGAACAGGGGCAGCTTCCTACTCACAGCAACTGGAGGACGAGAACTGAAACTGCCAGTACTTACCAAGACACTAATACAAAAGCTGGCTCTGTTACTTTGATCAAATACCGCACTTTCTGATTTTTTTGTGGACTAACGTATGTGGTATTTTCCAGCAAGTCCATGAATGTTTGAATCCGTCTGACTGCTTGAATTATTTATTGAAAGAACAATTTTTGCATTGGTCCGTCATCTCTGAAGATCACAGAACAAGTCAGTGTCAGGGACATGGGTGTGATTCAGGAGCCCGTCCCCAGTGCTGAGCTCCAGGTGCCAGGCAGAGGGTACCAATACACAGAAGATCGGGACAAGAATAGAGGCTTTTTTGGGAAAGTCAACTGCTGTCCAGTTTTGGTCACACCATAGCATACAAGGGCTGTTCAGTCATGTAACCATAGACAGAAGAAGGATTCCTATTCTCTGGGAGCGAAAGCAAGAGAAAGGAATGCCAGTTTTAGAAGATTCTGTATTTTCATGGATGTCCTGGTTTCAGCCAGGATAGAGCTGGTTTCCTTCACAGAAGCCAGTGTGAGGCTGTGTTTTGGATTTGGGATGAGAAGCTGTTGATAAATGTGCTGATGTTTTGGGTTGTTGCTGAGCAGCCAAGGACAGTCCAGCTTGTCGTGCTGGGCTGCCAGCGAGCAGGCTGGGGGTGCACGGGGAGCTGGGAGGGGACACAGCCGGGACAGCTGACCCAGGCTGGCCAAAGGGATATTCCCTACCATACGACGTCATGCCCAGTACATAAACTGGAGTTGGCCGGGGAGCGGGAATCGCTGCTCGGGGACGGGCTGTCAATCACCGGGTGGTGAGCAATTGCTGTATTGGACATCACTTGTTCTTGTACATTCCTTTGTTGGTATTATTATTGTTGTTTCCTTCTTTCTTTCTGTCCTATTAAACCGTGTTTATCTCAACCCACGAGTTTTTTTTTCCTAATTCTCTCCCCCGTCCCACTGCGGGAGGGGGAGTGAGCGAGCGGCTGCGTGGTGCTTAGTTGCCGGCTGGGGCTAAACCACGACAGTCCTTTTTGGCGCCCAACGTGGAGAAGGGAAACAATATAGAAAACCAAAGCAGTAGCAAGGAGTAGATTAGAGAAGTAAACTGTGGAAAAGAAAAAGAACACAAAATGCTGGAAACAAAGCATTTTTTTTTTATTTATTTACATGGTAATTAATTTTTGACAGACATTTAAACACCCAATTCCTGTACAAGCAGACAAGAGATTAACACTGAGCCTGTGCACTGTCTGCCTTTGGAGGACTTGGAGAGTACAGATTCTTTATTTTTAATCAGTGTACTTTCCCTGGTATCCAGCTTCCATGTTTTTACTCTATTTTTTTACTCATTCATTCATTCTTCTTTGCACCATAAATAATGCATACATGGCTTGCCATTTAGTAATTCACTGGTGTCAAATACATTCTTGCAAAAGTGTTAACTTCTGCACATAGTTGTGCATTTTGGAGAATATGGATATTTCCCTTTGGTTGAGAAATATGGCAGTACTGACAGTATATATTCCCACAACATACACGGCAGGGTGCTTGGATCACACTTCCTAAGGAAGCAGGCTTAGAGCCAGCATGCTGTATGCGCTCCCAACTTACTGAACTAACATAAACCACTGTGCCCGTCCTGCAATTAGCAGCCCTGGGGAAGTC
Organism: Phaethon lepturus; assembly: GCF_000687285.1. Lineage (NCBI taxonomy): Eukaryota > Metazoa > Chordata > Aves > Phaethontiformes > Phaethontidae > Phaethon > Phaethon lepturus. The sequence continues at coordinate 16,007 of NW_010538186.1, read as the reverse complement.
TGATGCACCCAGTTACAATTCAGCTGTTTGCCCATATGCCATTCATTATGTGACAGACCTATGGAGATAAGAATGAGACTGATGAGAACAGGGATGCGTTGTCATCCAAATATTGTGTCTAAACATATTAATATAACAACATTGATGGTACAAGATTGTAAGTAAAGAGTTGTTACTTCTTTATTCACAGTGCATTAAAATCAGAAAGGAAGTAGGCATAGATATATAATACAGAATCATAGAAACATAGAATTAGATTTATGATTCGATTCGTTTTATGTCTGTATTCATAGAATCATAGAATCTTTACTTGGAAGGGAGCTTTAAAGACCATCTAGTCCATCCCCCTGCAATGAGCAGGGACATCTTTAGCTAGAATTAGGTTGCTCAGAGCCCCATCCAACCTGACCGGGAATGGGTCCAGGGGTGGGGCGCCTCCCGCCTCTCTGGGCAACCCGTGCCAGTGTTTCATCACCCTCATTGTCAAAAATTTCTTCCTTAGATCTAGTCTAAATCTGCACTCTTTTAGTTTAAAAGCTCATTGTTCTATCGTTACAGGCTTTGCTGAAACATCTGTCCCCAACTTTTTTATAAACCCCATTTAGGTACTGGAAGGCTGCAATAAGGTCTCCCCGGAGCCTTCTCTCCTCCAGGCTGAACAACCCCAACTCTTTCAGCTTCTGACTCTCATAAGACAGGTCTTCCATCCCTCTGATCATTTTGGTGGCCTCCTCTGGACCCGCTCCAACAGAGCTATGTCTTTCCTGTGCTGAAGGCCCCACAGCTGGATGAAATATTTTTTAATATTCTTTGTATATTTAAAAGAAATTAGCAATAGATATTGTAAAATGTCACATTTTATTCCACCATAATGTTTTCAGATATCAGAATGGGCTACAGCCATGTAGAACATAAAAGTAACATATTTTAGACTTTTCCATGTAAAACCACCAACTTGCCTGTTAGAAATGTATCATTAATTATACAATTATATAATTATCCTTTAAAAGTAGTAAAAATATTTCAGTACTCTACATTTTTTCTGCAGGTTCCACTTGTAAGAATATATTATTTCATTTTAAATATTGTATTCTTTCTTTAGAAGGCATATTTTAGACAGGCAGTAATTATTTTCAGCTCTGCTCTCCATAAGGTATAGTAGTGATAGATTAGTGAGGATTTTTTCTTTTTTAATCTGGTATGTTTATTTTATTTTTAAATTAACTCCAAGGTGACTTTAAATACACTGTTTAAACTTTCTTGTACATTAAAAATGATGGTACATAATGCCTTATGTTTTCATAATATATGTATATTCAGTAGTAAGTTAATTTAATTGATATGTCCTCTAGAAATGCCCACTACACCATGTGGTTTGTTTTAATAATCTGTGGGAACAGTAATAAAATAAACTACAGGTCAATGTGAATGAGAGCGACAGTTAAGTATCCCTCAACATAATTTCGCTGCAGGCCACCGACAGCAGGTATCACACAGGTAGCACTATTCCAAACCTGAGAATTATAGGCTATATCATGACAAACCCTCACACTCCTCACAAAGGAATTGGGGAAAGGAAGCCTTGGGCAGAGTATATCCAGATTCTTCAGAAGAATAAAGAGGAAGATTCAGTCTTCCAGATCCAGTTAGTACATTTATTGCTCCTCACAATGCTCTGTGCAATATACTCTCTGTGGGCCATGTATAAAGGACCATTTCTGCTGTATTTTCTTATGTTCTCAGATATTCTGTTCCACAAGGAACTGATTCTGCTACAAACTTTTTGTCATTATGAGATTCCAATCAAGCCTTGAGCCTCAGTTGAAGCTGAGCATTCCTGTTCAAATTCCCAGCTTAGTGTTTGCTTTCCTAGTTGTAGAGGTGAGGATTTTTGAACAGTTAAGCCATGCACTGACCTCTGGGAAGGGAATTAGCCCCTGGAAGTGTGTGTCTAAGCCACTGTTCCCTCATCAGCAGATTTTTGAAATGGCATTGACAGGATTTACATGGCATCCATTGACAGTAAGTCATAGCAATGGCATCTGAGGAGGTGGAAAAGGGAAAGAACTGAGAGGTTGTACATTGCATATAAAATTTAGAGATTTTTTACCCTAATTTTCCACACTTTTTGCATCTGGCACCACATTCACTATCTGCAGTTTAAGCCCTGTTTCTCTTCACTTCACGTTATGTACCATGCTCTTTTCCATTTCCTGTATGTTTTGTTGTTTTTTCATCTTATTTTACCAATGACGGTTGGATGCCCCTGAAAAACTGTTCTATGGCATACGTACGGAACAGCATCTTCTGAAAGCCCCAATATTGGCAAACACTTCTCTAACCACAGTCAATCTGTGTAATACTTAATACATGCTGGCCAGACAAGTATAACCTTTTAAATTTAAATGTAAAGACTCGTCAACATCTTTCATTGTCCTTTGAGTAGTACAACACTCAGGCATATAAAGGCATAATGGTAATATATAAATATCAGTAATTTCAATATTAATTCTAGTTTCCTCTTTGTGTTAGCATAGTCCCTGCCTAACATTGACTTTAATCAGTCAACTTCCTCCATCAGTTCAAGGTGACCACTCATGTAATATAAAGTCATGTTTAACTTCCTTAATCACATACACCTAATTTTTTCAGCATTGATTTTTACTCCAGATTATCCACAGGAGGGTTTATACAGCACATATCTCCTACATCTTTCTGCACATGATATGATAACCTAGATGATTCAACATCGTTGCAATAATAACACGCTATTTACATTATTAAAAATAAGGAGATAAATTTCAAGGAGTCTTTTAGAATTGTGGTCTTAGTGCAGGGTTTGGCAGTCAGGCTTGCTAAATTGTAAATTGTCTCACACAGAGTGTAACACCTCTGGGGAAACCTTTTAACTCTCCTATCATGGCATTTCCCTCTGTAAACTTATTTACTATATTGGTCTCACAGAAGAGTCAGGTGAATTAATCACTGTAAAATTGTACTCAGGTGTATTGGGTTTGCATGGCAAGGTGTTGGTAGTGGGGGAGCTACAGGGGTGGCTTCTGTGAGCTGTTAGAAGCTTCCCCTATGCCTGATAGAGCCAATGCAGCTGGCTCCAAGACGGACCTGCTGCTGGCCAAGGCCAAGGCCAAGGCCAAGGCCAAGGCCAAGCTCATCCGCAACAGTGGTAGCACCTCAGGGATAACAGATTTAAGAAAGGAGGGGAAAAAAACCACCTGTGCAATTGCAGCTGGAGAGAGGAGTGAGAATGTGAGAGGAACAAGTCTGCAGACACCAAGGCCAGTGCAGCAGGAGGGGCAGGAGGGGCTCCAGGCACCGGAGCAGAGGTTCCCCGGCAGCCCCTGGTGAAGACCATGGTGATGCCAACTATGGCCCTGCAGACTGTGGAGGACCA
>NW_010538186.1:0-12013 GCF_000687285.1 Phaethon lepturus | reverse complement strand
GGGGCCCCCACCCGGGCCCAGCCTCTCCCTGAAGGACGGCACCCGTGGGGGGACCCAGGCTGGAGCACTTTGAGAAAAACTGCATCCTGTGGGAAGGACTCACGTTGGAGAAATTCATGGAGGATTTTTTCCTGTGGGAGGGACCCCATGCTGGAGCAGAGGAAGAATGTGTGGAGGAAGGAGCGGCAGAGACCAGGTGTGATGAACTGACCACAACCCCCATTCCCCATCCCCCTGTGCCGCTCTGGAAAGGAGGTAGAGAAAATAGGGACTGAAGTTGAGCCTGGGAAGAAGGGAGGGGTGGGGGGAAGGGGTTTTAAGATTTAGTTTTTATTTCTCATTATTCTACTCTGATTTGGTTCATAATAAATGAAATTATTTTTCCCCAAGTCGTGACTATTTTGCCTATGACAGTAATTGTTGAATGATCTTTCCCTGTCCTTATCTCGACCCATGAGCTTCTCATTCTATTTTCTCTCCTCCATCCAGCTGAGCAGGGCAGTGACAGAGCATCTTTGGTGGGCACCTGGCGTCCAGCCAGGGTCAACCCACCACATCAAGATATCACTAGAAGAGAAAAGAAAGACTGGGGCTTCCAGGGGTTTTTGTGTGATTGCACTGTACTCTGGATGAACAGGACTACAGGTTTCATAGTCCTCCAGTGTACATAACAGGGTGAAACCAAGGCATATTAGGAGCATTCACAGATGTCTCTTTCCCCAATATTAGAAGGGGCAGAGAAGGACTATAAAATTAATTTCATTTATTGTTGGCTTCACTTGATTCTCTGGGAAGCCGAAAAATTTCTTCCCCCACTTACCTATCTTGCCCGAGTTTCTAGCACCTGGCTAAGAAACCAAGCATGGTAAAATAAATGTGCACAATAATCAAGTCGTGTCAAAATTAAATTTCTGAGAAAATAGTTGAGGACATTTACATGAACATGCATACTTACCCAGTTGTCACTTAATAAGACAACAACAAAGCGCCTGAGAAGCAGTAACTTGGCAGCAACAGACTTCCACATACGTTAATTTATTTTCTGTGAGGCTACGCACAAAGTCTGGTTGTGACTGCCACCCAAAAATGCCCAACTCTATTGACAGTCATACATAATTAAAAAAAATAAGTAGTGGAGTCTCTCTCAAGTCCCCAGTCACTAAGTCTATTTAGTGGTGCTAAAGTGGTGTTATATTGATTTAATGATGCTATAGTAATATCTGCAGAGAATATATGAATATAACCAATTACCATTTGGGATATTCTTTCTTGGTAGAAAAAACACCTAATTCCCCTAATTGCCTCTACTTCTGTTTCGGTTAACTCTACACTGTGTACATGTTAATAACATTATTATCAGCAGCAATGAATTTTAACTAACATTCATGTGTTGAAATATAATTCAAAACAAAAATAGTCTGATCAGTTTATTTCATTAGATTAATTGCATAATTATTTCCAGAGCTAAAGCATTATTCCTAGGTATCAATTAAGAAAGAAATCTGCAACTCACCGTGAAAATTAAAAACATACATGAAGCAGAAACCTAAAGACTCTATCCCTAACTAAGACCCAAAATCAGACTGTTACATTAAACACTCTTATGGATACGTAATAGGAATTGTTACTACACAGTCTTCCAGCTCAGAAAATATACTCTATACTCTGATAAAGTTAACAAAAATAAGTATGAAGGACTGAAAAACTGAATTGCTGGTCTAGGCCCAACCAAGGGGTTTATAGAAGGGCAAGAAATTGAATCCAGCTCTCATGAAAACTGGTTCAGTGCTTTAACTAGAAGACATTACAGATATGACTGATCGGTCATTGAGATTTTATAGAGACTTGAAATGTGTAGCAGTTTCAGAGTGTAATTTCAGCTTCCTCCCTGTGTAAAACTACAGAAATTGCAGGAGGTGGTTCATGGAATTGGGGAAAGTAAAGCTATCCTGGAAAACCGCAGTTCCTCTTACTTGCTTTAATCCTCTTAAGACTACGTTGTAGTGACCAATACCGATATAAGGATATCAATACACAATGAAGTACTCCTCTTCCCATACAGCAAGTATAAGTATTTGACAATATACCTGAATTTTACCAACAGATTTGTAAGAGGATTAGAGACCTTGTTTAAAAGCTCATAAAATGAATGCGAGCCATCATTGACTCTAGGGAAATTCTGATAAGGTCCCTGATAGGTGCATCAGCCATGGCTGTGTACTCGGGTGATTTCCATGATACCTTACATGATTCCAGAACTACTAATACTCTTCTTTTCAGAACTATTAATACTCTTCTTTACATGTTCTGGAGGAAATCATCCATAAAAGATTTAGGTACTTTACAAAACCCAATGTAAATGCCTAAAATCTTCCCTCTCCCCATTTGAATCACTAGTGATATTATATATATTCCAGACTGCATTTATTATGATTGATTTCACAATATAATCAAACTAGATTCCGCATCATTATTTTAGAAAGAATTAAAAGTTTCAGGTGTGACTAATTCCTCACTGTCTACCAGAAGTTTTTTTTTTATTGGCACCTTAGTAATCCTGATCAATGTCATTTAATTCCTGGCATGCACACAGCAAACACAATGAGCAACCCTATACATTACGCTGTTCCGGTTACACATGTGTGGATGCAAATGGACAATGTAGACCTGCTGTTGGAACCACAAATCTTCAGTCACACTGACACTCAGAAAGTTGTTATGAACGGACATATGGAGAAAATATGGCTCTTCTCAAGGTACAAGGGTTGACACAAAACGGCATACTGTTATTAAGTACATTTAACAGCCAAGACACACAGCTTTTAGTCACTGTCAGCATTGCAGAGTCATTCTGAGCGGGCAATGGCAGTTCTCACGCATCATCAAGGAAATTGTCAGCAATCCCTGGAGACCACCTCAGTTATAACTGGCACCAGTGGAGGAGGATGTGACAGGTAGAAAGATATTCCTACATCACCCCGAGAATGCAAGAGTGGCAGTTAACACTCCTTCAGACTTTCAAAACTGCTATGGAAGTCCCTGATGGGGACATAAATACGAAGCAGCAAGATGGCTTTTTTTACAGCTGGTTCTCATTGTACCATGACATTTAAAGTGCATGTTAAAATCTATCAAGTACAGTAAAAACATAATTATGCCATTTGTGTAACATGCATTATGTACCCAATATGACCAAGATTGCTCTATCAGTGTTTTGAATCTGTTATGGAGAAAATAGACCAGAATGCTTTGAAAAAGGTTATTTCTGCGTTCATTATTCAATTAGCATATATACTCTCCTTAAGAAAACAAAATCTTTTGAGTGACACACAAAATTTTTGCTGCACATGTAGAGTATGCAATTTAATTCTTAACAAATTGCTTCTGCTTTTAAATTATTTTATTCATATGCTAAAAAAAATCTTACATGTTGTCATTACTCTTTAAATTTCACTAAATGATGCTTGGCTATACATCTGCCAAAATGTCTCTCACATAAACAGTTTTGCTTTCAGTCTGTTTGATTAAAACCAGAAATGTATTTTGTCAAAATCTTAGTCCTATGTTAATACAAATTTTACAGAACAGATTTTAGTTAATTTTATAAAATTATTTCCAATCTTTCCTATGGTAGGTGCTTTACACTAATTGATGTTTCACAACAATAACTGAAATCCTACTACATACTTAACGCATCCTTTGCCTAATCATTCAGAAATAACTCAGTATGAAATAAAAGTATCATTTTTTAAAAAATAAATCTTCTGAAATGGAACCTTAAGATAGAGCTCTGAGGTGGATCTGTCTCCTCAGTTCCTTACAGCAAGAGACACTCTCCAAAAGCACCAATGCACTCTGAACCTCAAAAGATGTTTTTTATTGAAACATAAACTATAAAAAAGCCTTTTAAAAATAACAAAAACTATGAACAAGATAAAAAAAAAAACCCTCCAACAACGAAACTGTCCCCATATCCTGTTAACGTCATTGCAGAGTGCTGCCTTTTCAACAACAAATCCCACGGTGGCTATAAAAGCTGGTTTCTCTGTCCCTGAGGCCCCGTTGTTAGCTTGCTTTCAGAAGCCCCTACCACACTGCAGTGTCCATGCTGGCTGTCTGTCTGTCCATCCCTCGCCATCTGACTTGGAGAGACAAATGAAACTTTCCACAATCTTCTCTTCCCCAGCAGTTCGAGAGGATGTCACCTAACTCAGCCTCTCGCCTCTAGCAAAGCAGCTGTCTATCCAGCTGGGCGACTCTTTCTGGTTAAAGGAACATATATGGCTGTACATGAAAAAATTAAACTGCTACCCAGCCTGTCACATCTTTTACAAAGACGACTAACATAAGACAACTTTTAGAAAGCCCTTACATCCTTCATGTTAATATTTTAAAAGGAAAACAGACAGATGCTTAATATTCACTTTCATTAATAATAACATAGCTGATAATTTAATACAAAAAGATTTTATTATAGATGGAGCTGGTAGTGTCTTTGGTGTTATTCTTGCTTGGCACTTCTCATCAGAATATTCTGACTGAAGCTGATTTTAACTTTGCCAAAGTTTTACGTTTGGATTGAAATTTTTTCTACTGGGTGTCTGTCAGGCAGATAATCTATTTTAATTTTTCTTACAAATGTTTCAGCCATCATTTGTTTCATCATTTGTTCAGCCATCTCTGAACAAAAGCTGGCAGAAAAATACTCTGTTTCACTGATGTTAAATTACAACAAATTCGTCAGTTATTCTAAGAACACTTTAGAACAAGAGCTTGACCTTTTAGCATAATTTGTTTTTAAAGCAGAGGTGTGTCTGTTACCATCCCAGTGATAAAACTGTATTTTTCCATGCTGAAAACCCCTGAAAAATGTCCCTCCACAGTAGCTTGAAATGTCCTAAAGGTTTGACAGATATGTTCCTCACAATTTCTGCCTTCCAACCCAGAGTTTTGACTTGTCCGAGCAAGTTTCACACCTGGAGAGTGACTGAGCACGGTCCAGACCACAATTACAAAGACCAAGAAAGTCTCTTCCTGAATTTCAGTGCCGGTTAATGTGGGCCATGGGATGTGAAGTTGTGAACTAACAGATTCTTTTGGTAGAACTTTAAGGTATTTCTTTGTTGGTGCTCAAGTGACATGGAAGTGCGGAAAACATGAAAAAAGCATCACGACATCTGAGGCAAGGACAAAAACCAGGGGTCAAGAGACAACTCTTGAGGCAAGGAGCATATTGGGACAAGGAACCTGAGAGCAGCATAAGAGGGTTGAGGTTCCTCATCTTCCTGAAGATGAGGAAGAGACCGTAGTTAATAAGCAAGGAAATTAACATAAGGAAGATGGGAATTAGAGCTGTGAAAGCCACACTAGTAATAAACTGAGACCAAAAGGCAAGAAAGGTGTGGAAGAACAGAAATGAGGAAACAAGGCAGGAAAGCTAATAGTGGAAAAGTAGGATTTGTACTGGAAATTTGGAAGAATTACAGAGACAGCGTGGACCCAATTGTGTAAGGCTATAACTTAAGCATTTGCTTGAATGTCTTCATGACCCAGTATGATGGGATTTCTGAGGGGTTTTTTTGGAGGGTGGTACTTTTTTTTCTTTTTTTACTTTGAACTATAGGTTAAAATGACAGAGTTGCAAAGTCAAAACATTAAAAAGCAACTGTTAGCATGAAATTTTCCTATGCTATTTCAATCCTCCACCCCCCCATTTTTGCTCTGAACTTGAATTTTTGTTTGTTTGGACATACGAGAAATTCATGTTTGGATGCATGAATATTGGAAAGAAGCCACCAGGAATTTCTGTTTCTGACTTTCTGGCAAACACAGTTGTGTTTAGGAAACTGTCTTGCAGCACATAACCCTTGCAGTTCCCTTGAAATAGATCAATTCACTTTAGTAGCATGTGTAAGCATATTGTGGTAGCTGTGATCACAATACTAGTAAGACATCATCTGCTTTAAAACCCAATAGTTTTGATCGTTGCAGATGGTGTCAAGACATTAACAAAGTAGGGTATGTTCCTTGGTATTGGTTATTGGTGCAGCTGTTAAGTTAATGAAGTCAGTATATATTCAGTTTTAATTGTAGACACATTTTATTGAGCTTTCATAGAACAGCTGTGAAATAAGTGCTATAATTAATGTTCTGTGGGTTACACTGAAATCTATGTATATATTTTATAAACTATATGTTATAACCTCAGTTCAACTTATTTAGTTTTTCATTCTTAAGATGAAAGATCAGATAATTGTTCTTTCTTCAGAAAACATTTAAAAGTTTCAAAGTCATCTTCATTTGTGTTTTCACCTGCCAAGACACCATCAATAAAATTTATTATTAGATTAAATCAATTTATTTTATTAAATTAATGCCATCTTTACATACCTAGATTTATCAGGTACTCAGCAAGTTAATACTGGAGTCAAGCAGGCTGTTCCAGTTGTACTTAAAGAAATAACCTCCTTCTAGCTTTCTTTTGTATTATTGTCATATAGGGTGTTCCAAATTTGCAATTCCTAGGAAACTGTCATATAGAGGATAAAACATCAAAAGGAAAAGACAAATGTTGAATCTAATCCCCTTGGGCAGGCAGGTAGGTAAACTGGGGAATACTGATTTATGCTATTTTAATTGCAGCTACTACAAACTCCCTCAGTTGCAAACATTTTCAGTCAAATTATTTCTTTTATGGGATAACATGATGGTAGGGAACTCAAATAGAATTGTCAACTCTTCCGGGAAACTGAGATTAACAGAATACTCTGAGAATAATCAGGATTTTCTCAGAATCAAGGAAGTGATTTATAGATATAGTCTTCCCTCCTCCCTCCTTCCTCCCTTTTTCTGTTTTCATAATGGCATTTGGAAAAGTGGTTATTCGGTTTGCTTGCTTTTTTGTTTTCAGATGAGATTTCACAAATTCAGTTATACGCACTTCACCAAATAAGGACTTTCTAATAGTGTCACTTAGGTTTCTTGGGCATAACTTTATACAGCTCTACTTAGGCATGACATTATTTATTGCATTGTGTGGTACATTGTGTTATATTCCAGAATTCTACTTTTTCTTTGTGTGACCCTGAAATGCTCAAGTGACTCTTCCAGAAGGCAATGGGCGTTGGAAAACTACAGGAACTTTGTCTTCCTAGTACTTCCTTCACAGAGTCTCCAATCTTCTGGAACAGAAGATAATGGCATATACTGTGTGTTACATAAATTGTTTATGTCATAAGTTCCAGATTTTTGTTATTTTCCTCAACAGGAAAATCACCTAGGACTGAAAGGTCATTAATTAAAAGTAATGAAAAGCTTAATTCACTGTTAGTGTAGTTAAAGGTGTGCCATACACCTAAGAAGGGGTTTAGTGGCAAGGATGCTTCCCACATCAAGCCTTCTCTTTTAGTGTATTTCTGTTGAATTTGGGTGGGGTGAGGGGAAGAAACAAAAGCATTTGTTACTGTACACCTGCACACTTAGGGCCATGGGAATTCTGCTCCTCATTTGTTTCATTAACAGGAAGACACAAGGAAATTTTTTTCTTTTTGCAGTAACCTTCATCTTGGGGAGGCACAATGGTATCTTAAAATATTTTACAAAGTAACGTGTAATGCCCTGGTCTATAAGCACAGAATACTGAGTATCATTGTTAGATACTTAAACATAAGAGTTTGTTTTTAAGTACCAAAAAAAAAAAAATCAGAGGAATCTGGAATTGTTCAACATCTTTGAAAAAACTAGGACACTTATACTTAGGTATTGAAATATGAGTTAAGATACTAAATTTAATATCTATTTGTCTGTATTCAAAAGACATGGACTCTGACCATTCTGTAAATGAATGGAGGGCAGTCTTTTCATTCTTCATGGTCTTGGCTCTTTTGAAGTGTAGATTGGAAGATTCTGGAATTTTTCTTTGTTACTATCCAGTTTTCTTTACTGCTGCTGGAACATTCAGGTGTAATTAATGGTTGTTCTTCTAAAATTCTGTGGTGTTCAGAGAACCTCTCGTTTCCCTTTTTGTTTTTCTCTACTTTGAGGATTATGACTCACCACATCCCGTAACTAGTTCTCTAGCTGAACAGCTCATGTTACCATGGGATGGCTGCAGTGGTTAACAGATCTGTTCTTTCTCCACTCTCTACCCCTTTGTGCATTTTGCTCCTATGTGCAGTAGAAGCTTTGCTCCATGTTTGTAGAAGGTAAAATCAGTCTCCAGGTGACACTAGATTCTTCCTGCGCATATGGTGAAGATCAAGCTGGAAGGAATGAGGAAAATTATGGTCTTGCTTTTCCCAGCATACTAACTAGTACAGTTGTATCACAGCATCAAAAGCAACGCATTGTATCTCATAACAGATGTTCCAGCTACGTCTCTCACAAGGTTTGGAAAGCCAGGAGAGAATATGAATCTGAAAACCCCTTCTGATCTTTATTCTGCCTCTGAAACTACAAAACTATATTCATAGAATCATAGGTTCATACAATAGTTTGGGTTGGAAGGGACCTTTAAACGTCATCTAGTCCAAGCCCTCTGCAATGAGCAGGGACACCTTCATATTGCACTTGCACAAAGCTCACAGAAAAGTAAGAGGAACCCTCTCTGATGGTCAGTTTATCCTGCTTCTGTCAGTAGCCAGCAGACTGATTTTTAAGAACCTGTTCCTCTGGTTTCCTTTGGACCAATTCCTCAGAAAGCCAGTAACAGTGGAAAATCAGTGTATAAATGGGTTTGGTATAAGGCTATGATATTCACAGCTGTTGCTTCGCCATGGCTCTCCCAGTGGAACTCCCAGCCTGTCCTAATAAATTCAGTTATTATCTGTTAATAACTGAATACTACAGCATTGGTAGTTTGCTCTTTGGTGACCACCATGTTGGTAGTAACATACTGCCTATACCTGGATTTATCAAAATATGTAGGACCCGGACTATTTTCTCTTCAACCAGGCAGTAGTGAAAGTTTACACTGCAGTTGTCCACCAAGTAACAGAATGGCCTCACCATCTTTGAGGTGCTTGACTAACTGCAGTACAGCTCTATCATCCTCTTTTACTTTGACCATGGTTCAATGAAACAACACATTCAGTTCACAAGTTTCTCTTGCAGAATCAAAAAGACCATTGTGGCATGATACAAAGCTGTGATACAGCACATGCTTCATTCTGCTGCTTCAAAAGTTTTTCAAATAAGTTAACTTTCTCCCGGTTTTTATGTTGGACCAGCTGTCATCTGTCTGCACTCCCGAAAATTTAGGAGACTCAAGTCCCCAGAGGTTGGTCTTTTTTATTTTATGCAGCAACTTCTTCCCGTTGCTAACATCTCCAGTTTGTTAATTATCTGCTATAACTGAAAGCTTGCATGGTAGGCTCTGAATCTTCTGCTGTTTGCCGAAAGCCTGAAGAATTTTGTGTCACATTTAAACATAATTCTGCTTATCCCCCTCCAAAATTTTCTTATAACTCTAATTATGCAGCTGTGAGGAACCAGATGAGTCTACCCAGATGTTCTAGGGGAGGATAAAATATAGTGGTTGCCATTAAAATTATACAGTTATGTACTAGAACAGGGCCAATGCAAACCTTTCAAAAACTAGTATTTGTCAAATACTGTCCTCCAGGTACCTGAAAGGACATCTCATTATAAGTGGGGAGGGTAAGAGAGAAAGAAGCTCTCATGCTACTCTAAAGCTACACCCCTCAATGCTGTTGCAGACAGAGATGGGGGGGGGGAGAAATTTGTGCAGCCATTTATTTTCTTCAAAATTCACTCCCTATATTTTACTTATATTCTACTATTGGATAAGAAAGAACAGTGGAATATCCCAGTAATAATTGTATTGCTCAGATAGCTCTCCATGTGGCAAAGAAAAAGAATACATTGTGCTCTGCCTAAAAGAAGAGAGACTGAATGAAAAGGAAAGATGTACAAAACAAATAAAAGAAGAGCTCAGAAACAACTCAGACTCTGCAGATGTGCTGCATCTGTTTGCTTGCCCACTGGGGACACTGAGATAGAGAGATCAAGGCATTCATACAGAGATGGTTAGACAACTAGATCAGTGCAAAATGCAGTGAGGTTGACTTAAAGTCTAGAACAACAGTATTACTGTAACAAAGGGGTGAATATAATTCACTGTCAATGCATTCAACATTGAACATATATGCCATAAACCAGCTCATAATCCTACAGTGATGGAGTAAAACCAGAATTGACCTTGCAAAGGATACACACAATCAAATGAAATTTTAACCTGTTTAAAAGCTGCATGCCACTTCACTTTCAAAGACAGATAAAACTTGTACTCATACATCAATAGTCCATTCCTGATTATATTAAATGAAAACATAAAAATATGTCCTTGAAGAAATATTGCTGATGTGAAGTTAAAAAGAAGGAAGTAAACATAAAAAGTTGCCATTCGAAATAAATGTATACCTTGGCAAAAACTCTAAGTGAGCTAAAAGCAAAAATAATGTAGCCCAATGGGTATGGCATGTGTGCCTTAGAGTAGTCTTTAAAAACAACCTTGATCTATAAACTTCACAAGGGAAGATAAAGGCCATAAAGTCCAGTCTTTATGACTTGAAAAAAAATCTGTATTTCTTTTAATTCCATCTCTATCTGTAAAAACAAGTAACCAATGAAAGTCACCTCTTCTCAAGTAATTCCTCACTATTGTCATAAATAACTGCAGTATGTAAAAAAAAAAAACCCATTTATTAACAAAAATGCTTCTGGCTTTAACATCCATTTTAAAAATATTGAGAAATAGACTGTCATAAGTTATTCATAAGATCAGAATTAATGCAGTCACTATTAGTGGCTTCTGATTAAATGCTGTCTTGTAACCTAGTAACACTGGAAGTAATGACCAGATGATAACGTTCTGCGAATTAAGTCAACGAAGAGAAGCTTTGATATGTCAAGTTGCAACATTACTTGCCTAACAGAAATATGCCTAGAGACCCAGCCATGGCTGCAGCGACAATTTTCTTCTGTGTTTGTATGGGGTAGTGCATGCAGACAAAGTCCATTTCTAATGATGAGTTCATTCTCACTCTTTCAGTATGATGGTTCAGACAGTGTTGGAGAAACAGAAATTTACAATCTTAAAATAATGAAAAAAAGAATTAGAAATGAGGGGAGGTTTTGTCGGTTCATCCTCACTGACATTACTGGACAGAATTCTTTCAACATGACATTGAGCTGTAAATCCTCTGACAGACTTCCATATAGTGTACCAGACCACAAAAGTGTATAAAAGTGTGTCAGTCATCACTGGTAACTTATCTTGCTAGAGGCTTCAATAGAAAAGACAACAAAAGACACAGAGAAAAAACCTAATATTAGTATTGCCAGATTTAAGACTAAAGTTGTGTAAGAACCCCCAGCAGATTCCAAAATCAAACAATTCCTCTTCCTTGGGAATCTAAAACAAATAAAGGACAATTTCTAAAAATTAACCAGAAAATACCTGGGATAGGAAAATAAATAAATACAAATAGAAAAGACAAATTAGTAAAGAAAAATGCACACACACGTATATTTGTACACCACACACGTTCAGAAATCATAAACCATTGAAATGGAGTTACTGAAGGAAAGAAAAATCTCAGAGAATAGGAACTGGACAACAGTTACACAGTTAATGTGTAAGTTTAAAAAAGAGACCTAATTACTTGCAGAAAGCAAAAAAAAAAAAGCAAGGAAAGAAAAGTATAGAAAGGCAGAGAAATATTAACTGTGAAAGCAGAAAGTTACCATTGCCACAGGAAGAAAAGAGAAAAAAGGAAAAGAGAGAAGGAAAAGAAAAGATGAAAAAGAGGGGAGGGGCAGAGGGAGAGGGGAGAGGGGAGAGGTGAGGAGAGGAGAGGAGAGAGAAAAGGATTAGAATCGGCCTAGATCCTGAGGGTAGCCACGGAAGGCAGAGTGGGAGCGCGCACTGCTCATGTGGATGCGCACGAAGCGGCCGAGGAACACGAAAAAGGCGGACTCGGAGGAGCGGCTC